>NC_068365.1:3442562-3742562 GCF_020536995.1 Dreissena polymorpha | reverse complement strand
AAAAAATAAAGGGAAAGGCATATACTTGATATCTAGTAATACGAACTACAAGGAAAAAATTCCGACGTCATCCAATTACAGCACGGATTTGCATGCAAACGACGTCAACCTCTGCGTTTTCGTCCAGATCTGCTCAAACACTTCTACTTCGCATTTCCATGTCTGTATTTTAAACAAATAAATATATACAGTGTATAAAAACACGATATAGACTTGTCTTTCTTCTGAACATGCGATAATATGAAAGAGCGGTCCATAATAACATTTGTATAAAATACGTTAACGAATAACAAATGTCGTGGAATATCGAGCGTGTATTTAAAGCTATTATGTTTTTTTTTCTGTTTTTTTTTCTGTTCAAATTGCCTGGTAACAATGCGCTAATGGACTATTTAAATATACAGTTACCTTGGAAACTAGGATATCCATGCGGTAGTTCGTACCAGCAACAACCTGTAATTCCATATGAGATTTATTAAACCCATGAATAGCATGAATAACAACCATTACATGCATTTTTGTACACTACACCGTGTTTAAATAAACGTGTTCACCAATCTTATTACGGCAATCGAAAGAAAAAGGAAGTGAAATTCATTTTTAAGTCGTTTCACAATAGCGTCTAAATTTATTATCATATTGCTCTAAATAAATATATGTATGTCCTTGGGCTTCAATAGCATGTATACACCAATCCGTTAACATTCTTAAAACATACTTGTGGATGAAAACTCACTTGTTCTTCAGCTTGTACTACAGCATCTACGACGTAACTGGAGCAAATCTGTCCAGCGGCGAATTTCGCTATGCGTAGAACGGTTTTATCATTATTGGGAACCGGGTACCAGGCACCGAGCTGACGTTGACGTGCTGCAAATGCAGCGCTGACAAGAACGACGAGCAAAAGGAGCGTCTTCTGTGAAGCCATTGTAAATTCCCGTTTCTTCACTGTCCTGTGATAAACAGAATCCACGTAAAATTCAAAACAAACAATATTCTTAAAGTTTGTAATTTAAACAGAATATCATTTAGTATGCATTTATTTAACGAAATAATTTCAATCTGTTAAAATCTTACCTCACCGATAGTATCCTGCTTACTTTTGATAACGTGTTTACCACTTGGGCGTTTATATAGCATCCCTTTCAAAGAGATGTGTGGGCTTAACCTACCTCTACCTGATTTTCATTTACAATTAATGATTCGTAAAGATATTAAAAGGCACTCGCGTAAATTGCATTCCCAACTGAATTATTTTAATTACTTGCTAATATAACAATCATCACACTCTCACGTGCATATAACGACGATAATATTTTGTAAAAACTGAATGGTTATATTTTTTCATTTAATCCAATAGATCGTAAAGCTGTACATACATTTGCTTTGATGTAAACAGTATGTGTTAGTGTCATAATTTCACGAAACAAATGATACTGCATCAATCAAGTTAAGTGTTATTCTTTTCATGTTAAATTGTCTAACCAGCAGTGCAGCACAACCACTTACGAGTAAGGTGTTCTGAAAGTTGCATCAAATATTTTAAAATATCTTAAATTATTAATAAGTAAACAAACATGTGGGTTTTTCAGAAAAACATTCATCAAAACACAAATGAATTGATAATTTTGCTTACATGTGTTACATTTAAACAACAATTTTTTGTGTTAAGTGTGCATACTCTTTAAATCTTTTAATTAATATGTGTTACAAACGTTTATCATCGTCATTGATTTGTCAAATACTCATCTATTTCTGAATAGCCCATGTATGTTTTTAATGCTTGCATAATGGTCATATTTTCTGCTACTTCTGTTACAAAAGTGTTTTAAACTTAAACTTATATTAAACGTTTTTTTTTTGTGTGTGGACAACTTAAACTTATATTAAACGTTTTTTTTTGTGTGTGGACATGTTCGTTTAAAATAATCCGATGCTCTTTACATGCCGCATTTGCGTTGTCGGCAAAGAGCGAGATCTCATTTAAGAGCTTTTCAAATGTGATTGCAACTTATTTTGCAAATTCGCATTTTTTGCATCAACGATCCGGGTGACAGCAAGGTAAATCCGTATTGCGCAAAAATGAAACATGAGAAAATCAAAACAGTTTTTCAAAAAATAAAACAGTTGCATTTCTCTTTTAAAGGACATTTGTATTTCATTCATACACTTAAATCAATTGGAAACTTTTTTTATTCACTTTATGCAAAAACAGTTTTGATTAGTGTTAGGACTTGGATTGTTAGTGCTAGTTGTGTCAGCATTATGGACGTTTCTTACTCCCAAGCGAAAATGTATTGATGGGTTGGGAAGTCAGTTACAACCTGAACTATTTTTACACACAGATTAAAGCCAATATGAGCACATAGAATACGGTTATGTTGTAACATACTTTGCACACGAAACTTGCAGTAATCGACTGTCTGCTTTGTATGCCACATACAATAATAATACAGTTTTATTAATTACTTAAACATTATCATCCTAACAAACAAAATAAAAAGAGTTCGTAACTATTTTCAGTTATTTAATATGAGTCGATGTAATGTATTTCACTTTTAAGTGTTGTTCTTAGTTGCTGTACGATTTAATTCCTTTTAACGGAAATATTTGCGCAAAGACGCTTTTAACATTCCCGACATCGAGTTTTTATCGGAGTAACCGCCCATAATAAAACGCCTTTAGACAAATTATAAAGTTAATTTGAAATAAAATATTGAATACAGAACACAATTTTGTTTATTTTTTTCGATTGACCTTTGACATTTTACAGTTAAGTAGTATTTTTATGTAAAGTGGGATATGTTTATGACTTTAATTTTATAATACAAAATATAGTTAATGATAAAAACACACTTAGTTTAGATACCGTTACTGTGATAGACCTAATACTTGTATTAATTAAAAGAAACATTTAATATAATATTTGTATGACTGTCCATGGAAACTGAACTTGACTTATTGGAGTTTACATAATTTATGAACAAAAGTTATTAGAAAAGATTGTGTGTTCCCATGGGCTTGGTAAGATTTGTCTATAAGCATAACCTTAACAACAAAGATGCCATTGTATTTTGAACTGTGTTTGCTTATACAAACATATTGAAGACGTGTTTTCTGAGAGATTCATATCGGTATATAATGAGTATCTTGCGTTAAAGATCAGCATGGTTTCTGCAATTAAATTAGAATAATTGGGTTCAGGTGAATTAAGGGCTTCCAAGCAATGGAATAAAGGGCTACCAAGCGGGGGAATTAAGGGATTCCAAGCAGAGAAATTAAGGGCTCCAAGCAGGAAAAACTAGGGTCTACAAGGCAGGGAAATTAATTGATTCCATCAGGGGAATTAAGGACTTCTAAGCAGGGCAATTAAGGGCTACCGATTAAGGAATTGACGGCTACCACACAGGGTCATAACGAGATTAGAAGCAGTGAAATTAGGGGCTACATACCAGAGAAATTAAGGGCTACCAAGAAGGGAAATAGGGCGTCCAAGCGGAAAAATTAAGCGCTTCCAAGCAGGGCAATAAAGAGCTACTTAGCAGGAGAATTTAAAGCTGCCAATCAGGGGAATTCAGGGCTACCAAGCAGGGGAATTAATAGCTACTAAGCAGGCGAATTAGGGGCTACAAAGCAGGAAAATTAATTGATTACATCAGGGAAATTAAGGGCTCCCAAGCAGGACAATTAATGGCTACCAATCAGGAGAAGTAAGGGCTACCACGCAGGGTAATTACGAACTTAGACGCAGCGCAATATGGGGCTACAAAGCTGGAGAATTAAGTGCTACAAACCAGGCGAATTAAGGTTTGCCAAGCAATGGAATTAAGGGCAACAAAGCAGGGAAATTCAGAGCTACCAAGCAATGAAATTAAGCGCTTCCAAGCAGGGGAATAAAGAGCTACCGAACAGGCGAATGCAGGGCTGGCAAGCAGGGAAATTAAGAGCTAACAAGCAGGAGAATTAAGAGCTAACACGCAGGAGAATTATGGGCTTTCAAGCATGCAAGTCAAGGGCTACCAATCAGGGAAATAACGGGCTACCAAGCAGGGCAATTAAGAGTAACCAAGCAGGGGTATTATAGGTTACCAATCAGGGAAATTAAGATTTCAAGCAAGAGAATTAAGAGCTACCAAGCAAGGGAATTAAGAGCTACCAAGCAGGGAAATTAAAGGCTACCAAGCAAGGGAACTAAGAGCTACTGAGCAAATGAATTAAGGGCTATAAAGCAGGGGAATAAAGGGCTTCCAAGCTGGGGAATTAAGAGCTACCAAGCAAGGGAATTAAGTGCAACTAAGCAAGGGAATTAAAGGCTACAAAACAGGGGAATTAAGGGCTTTCGGACAGGGGAATTAAGGGCTTTCAAGCAGGGGAATTACGAGCTACCAAGCAAGGGAACTAAGAGCTACCAAGCAAAGGGCTTCAAAGCAGGCGAATTAAGGGCTACCAAGCATTGAAATTAATGGTTACCAAGCAGTGAAATGAATGGCTACTAAGCAGAGGATTTAAGGGCTATCAAGCACGGGAAATAAGTGCTACCAAGCAGGGAAGTTAGGAGCTACCAAGCAGAGGAATTAAGGGCTATCATGCATGGGAATTAAGAATTAAGAGCCAACAAGCAAGGGAGTTCAGGGCTATCAAGCAGGAAAATAAGAGCTACCAAGCACGGGAATTCAGGGCTATCAAGCAGGCGAAATAAGGCCTACAAAGCAGATATTTAAGGGCTACAAAGCAGGGGACTTAAGAGATACTAAGTAAGGGATACAAGGACTACCAAACAGGTGAATTCCGGGCTACCAATCAGGGGAATTAAGAGCTACCAAACCGAGGAATTAAGGGCTACCAAGCAGGGGACTAAAGGGCTACCAAGCAGGGGAATAATGGGATACCAAACAGAATAATAAAGGGCTACCAAGCAGGGGAATTAAGGGCTACAAAGCAGGGGATTAAACTGCTTCCATGCGGGAAAAATTACGGCTACCAAGCAGGGGAATTAAGGGCTACAAAGCTGGGCAATATGTTGTTCAATTTTATTGTTAAAGTGAACAGATCTAAATGACAAACAGCCCAAATTAAGCCCCACATGTTCGAGGGTTTAATCGAGTTAAACACAGTTTTCGCGCACAAAACCGAGAGGGAAGATATCGAAGTTTTATAAGTGTCAACATTTTAAGAAAAACGAAATGGAGTCATGCCTACAAGAAATGTCTGAAGTCCTTGCAAGAACTTGCGCTGGCTATTTAAACACGTCGCAACTCATATGTTTTTAGTGCAAACTTCTGTTACAAACATATTGACTGCAAGTTCTTCATTTTTCACGATTCACATGATATTGCCTTTTCGGTTTTCCTTTCTCCTCAGGTCTGTCTATGACCTACTACCATCCCCAGCGAACTTGTGCCGATGGGGACTCACAGCTGAGCCAAAATGCAGCCTGTGTGACAGAGTAGGCACCCTAGAGCATGTTCTGTCATCTTGTAGTACAGCACTGACACAGGGAAGATATAGATGGAGGCACGACTTGGTCCTCAGAGAGTTGGCTGACTGGCTAGAGAAGGAAAGGAAGAAGGAACATGGTAATCACCCCCGCCATGGGCACATCGCTTTTGTCAAATCGGGTGAGACCGTGAAGACACAGAAACCGACAAAAGCATCAATTCTTGATGGCTCTAGAGACTGGAAGATGGAAGTTGACCTTGATAGAAGGCTTGTTTTCCCAAACGTGGTTCAGACGACCCTACGACCAGATATTGTACTGTGGTCAGAGACAGGAAAGAAGCTCGTCACCATAGAGCTGACAGTACCATGGGAGGCAAGATGTGAAGAGGCCTACGAGCGGAAGAAGGCCAAGTATACAGAACTGATGGATCTGTGCAAGCAACAAGGCTGGCGAACTTGGCTATTTCCCGTGGAAGTTGGCGTTAGAGGATTCTGTTCCCAGTCCGTGCACAGGCTGATGACAGCATTCGGAACAACTGTCAGGGAGAGACGAGTGGCTATCCAGAGACTGAGCCAAGCAGCCGAACGGGCATCAAGCTGGCTGTGGCTGAGGCGAGAGGAGAAGAGCTGGAGGCAATCAACCAACACACAGTGACTGATCACAACTGTGGGCCCACCGCTATCAGAATGTTCATGGAAGTAAAGGGCCGAAACATTCTAAGACGGCGGAATCCATGCTGATGATGTTGGTTGAGGAGCAGTCTTAAGACTGTATTTAAACTAATGTTCGTAGTAAAACAGCTCAAAGTAAGTTTCTAGCTATTATGTTTGTACGAATTTGAACTTTTTCGTAGGTAGACTGAAATCGGAAGTAACGACACAGAAAAGGAAACTTGGAAAAGTTCAAACGGTTAGTTTGCTCAGAATCGACTTACCTAGTGGCCAAGAGTCAGCGCATTTTGCTTGCATTTTGATTATTTTGATTATTTCAGAGTTCGGGGTTTGCATACCTTCAGATTATTCTATTTCCAAACTGTTATTCTAACAAGATAAAACATGCTTTTCCTTATTTTTTAACTAAGATTCTAATAACAAACATATCAATTACGTGTATCTTGCTTTATCAAATATAATATTTCATATAGGCAGTGTATTGTTATAATAATTTGCATTGTATCCAAGTTTGCTAAAATAAAGTGAATAATCAGTACCAAGTGCTATGCCTTAGTATATTCAATTATCAGATGCAGACGATGAACAGACCAATTTATATAAGGCAATTGTTGACTGTAGTTTCGATACCATTTTTAATGATGTGTAATTCTTTCATTTAATATCATACATTTGTTGTTTATTAATTTTGTTCCATATCCTGATATACTAACGAAAAAGCATTCTCTATAGTTTTTATTATTTACAATAAAACATTCTACATCAATGCGTTTTACATCTGCAAGCGTTCGGGCAGTGCAATTGTGCGTTTTGTTAAAATGAAATAATTCATTAATCGCAGGGTATCAATGTTATTGCGCGGTCAGACAGTCTAGAAATTGTCCTTGAAATCGCGTCTGTTTTAGCGAAATAAGAACTATCTTTAAAAAGTATTGACTCGTAACTCGGTGTATGCAATTATTGTCATTCACAGAATGCAAGTAAATTAGCTGTCTATTAAAATCAATATAATTTAATTTGAAAACATGTGCGCATAATTCTTTAAGTTCTAATTAAACGTTCATGCATCGGACAAACCATTACAATAGGATTTATTAAGTATTGACGGGGTTTTAATCATTTACATTCCAAATATTGTGTTCGCCTTAAACGCATGATGGTATACAACCCACGCGACATAACAACCCGTGCGCAAACGTAATCATTTGACAATCTTATTTAATTGTACGGTTTGGTGACATTTAATTAAATCGAAAAGTCTGATTCATTTTGCCAAAACCCACCACTTTAAAGGAAAGTAAAAAAATCAAATGAATTTCTCGGAGACACCTACACTGTTTTGTTTGAAAATGCATGTATCTATCTATCTATCTATCTATATATATGAATTGTTAAGCCCGTCAATTTCAAGAAAAGTAAAAAAATGCATTTCGTGGAGCCACCTACACATTTTCGTTTGAAAATACATATATCTATATAAAGCTATTTTTGTATAAGCGCGAATACGTTTACTCCGGCCCACACATCTGAGACAACCTGCTCATATAATTACGCCCCACGAACATAAACATTAAAGTAACATTAGCAATAACAAACCAAATCTTCGTTCGATACCTAAAATAGGTTTTTGGAGAAAAATAGGTTTTTGGAGAAAAAAAGAAACAGGATCTTCAATGTTACATATTTGAGATATTCTAAAACTAATTGGAGAAAATTGTTTATGACGCGCCATAAGTTATATTATTGGTAACCTCTTATCATTTAACACACACAATGCTGACGGTCCAAGCTGTGGTCGAATTCCAGAAGCACCTTAAGTTAAATTTTTTATATATCCTTAAATTGGGAAATTTTATTTAATTAAATAAAGATCTTAAGTGAAATATTTTTAAAAAAAGCACTGCTTCATTTTGTAAACTATGATGTTAAAGTAAGCTATAATGATTATTCAAATTTGTCAAAAAGCATAACATATTTGTTTTTAACCCTACTCGTCCAACGTATTGTTAAAGTAAAGATACTATAGAATTCTTCCATGATAAAACATTTCCTGATGTACAATTGACTTTTAAAATGAATAATTCAAATTTGAAATCCACGAAATTACGTGTCAACGAATTAGTTGTTTTTCATTAAACCACAAAATTTCATACCGACGAGTTTCTATACGTTTACAGTAATATGCCGTAAAATGAAGTGCTTTGCGCAATGTAAGTGTTTAAACCGGATATGATATATGATAATTATAGTTACGAAACGTTTGATTTTTTATCACCACTCATGTCACTCTAACCTGTCAACATTTTGCTTCTTTGTATGATAAATAACATGTTAAGAGTATGTGATTCATATTTACTCACCACTAAAAGCCGCCCTAAACATGATGAAGAAGTATTACACAACTGGAACATGTTCAAACTACCCGGTATAAATGTTACTATATTGATTAAAAATGTCCCGGGTAGTTTAACAGTACTTGTAACATGATGGGATATTTTAATAAGTGTTGTTCCATTATAAATTTTACCTGGGTATGATTACCGCGTAAAACTATAATAATGCATTTCTATGTATTACCATCATCAATATCAATATATCAAAACTAGGCTTCTTTTGTCGAAAGGACTACATGTATTAGCCCCCGCGGATCAGTAAATTTTTGCTGATAAAGAACTAGACTTTCAACGATTGCTGACTAGTATGTAACCTTAGCAATGAGTGTTTAAAGTGAGCTTTCATGGGAACCCTAGTTCCGGCTTCCGTCGCCCTGCGTCGTTTGTCAAAGGCCTTTAGCTCATTACAACTACAGAAGCCAGGTTGTTCGTCAAATCACTAAAATATTGATCTTGACAATATCTACATTAAGTTCGTATATCGGTCACGTGCGTCCAAAAGCTAGGTCACAATGTCAAATCTTAGAAACACAGTGTTACCCTTCTTTAAGACACATTTATTACTCGATCTCGATACAATGTTCTGAATGTTATCTTGACAAAATCTAAGTTTAAAACAGAGTTACCCGCGTCCAAACAATAGATCACTAGGTAAAATCTTAGAAACAAAAACACCTTTGAATCAGCATTTACGACTCAATCTCGATGAAACGTGGAAAGAGTATTTATATTTATAATATTTAGGCCGAATTCGAATCATCTTGATCATGCGTGTATACAAACTAGGTCACTAGCTCAGATCTTAGATTGAAAAACAAACTAGGGATGCAGCAGGTTAATCATTCAACCTACTGAACCGATCAGCAAACTTATTCAAGTAAAGCTAAATCTAAAACTGTTTTAATAATGCATTTTGCATGGACTACATCGTTCAAATATCACCTCTAGTGAGCTATAAACAGTCAAATAACGCTGTCGCCTACAAAAAACCACATGCCGCAACGATGACGCGAATTAATGAAGTGTCAATTAAGACAGCAATAAAGCAACGAACCAACACCTTTGTTGTTTAACAGTTGACTAAATAATTATATTGATTTATTGATTTTAAAATCTTCGGAATTGCATTTCGTAACAAAACACACAAAGGAAACTTCGCCTCACAAACAGAAACAGAGACGTGTGTGTCCTATAAAATGTGATTTGTCCACAATGACGAAACATCTTTACGTGTATATTGAAAAACCACGCGATGCCACAGGTTTGGCGGGTCCGAAATGGTCCACTAGGGTTTAGTTAATGCTTGCAATGTAGCATATATCGCTCTCGTTGAAATGGGTCGGTTGTGACAAACGGATATCACGTGTTCAAAACGTATTTCATAAAGGAAATCTTGGTATTGATTAAACTTACTTATATTTCATGGCTAGTACAAACCCAATTTTAAGATATCCTGCTCACATATTTACATTCCACGTACAGTGCAATTTACTTTATTCGACCCGAATGTATATTTAGAAATTAAATTTAAAGAAAAAGTGCTTCATAACCAAAACCGGTTTTTGTAGACTGAATATAAAGAAGTGAAACTCCAGCTGCTGGAGCAGTATTGCATTCGCATTATATACAAAAAGTTGGTCCTTTATTTAAGGCAAGTGACCAATTGCCAAAACAGTTCGAAATAGCACAATACAAAACAACATACATACATAGAAGAATAAAGCTGGGGTCACCGCCTTGGAACGGCCAATGCAAAGCATGGGGGTTTAAACTGGTTTAAGAGCGCTCAACCTCACACTTGGCCCGTCAATGTTAATGATGCATATAAGCGTAAATAAAATTTAACCTCATGGCATTGCAACTCAAATTAAACAGTAATAAAAGAGAATTCAAAAGCATTCAATTAAATTAACATTCAATTACTCAATGGTAGGATTAATAGGTGTAAAAGATCCATATAACAAAGCTTGGTTGTTTATGTGACTGCTAAAAAAAATCAAACAAGAAACGCCCATTAGAGAGAAAATATTAATAAAGTTTAACGATATAAACCCGATGACCTATGCATGTAGCCCAAAAGAGTGAAAGTGGATCGGATTACGTAATTTAGAAGCGATGACAATATGACGTAAAACAATCCAATATAATTAAAGGGGCAGTACTGTAAAATAAAAAAAATATGAAAGGGGCAGTACTATACAATCGAAATACCAAAAAAACCGGTACCTAATTTTTATTCGGGGTTGCATCCACATGACAATGTGGGCTCAAACTAAATATCGACGTTCAAACCTAATGGTATGAATGCGAATTCTTATTTGGAGTAGGTATCACGTACTTTACGTCGAAAGGAAATAAAAACCTAAACCGTCAGACAGTGTTCTCGTTACATTTTGTGTCGGATATTGTCATGAATATTTTAGTTGTATAATTTATTGCGGGAATGTCGAATAACATGTATATATCTTACTTTAGGTTAACCGCCTATAAAGACGTTCATATAGAGAAACAACTATACAACGTATAATACACAAAATTTAAAAGATGTATCGGTGTATAATAAATCATTGTTGTACATGTTCATTCCCTAAAATAAAACGTTTTTTATACAATCGCTAGAACACAAGCGGTGTCAGTTTAATATAGTCTGCATCGCATCATTTCGTTCAAATGTTGAGGCACGGGCGAAGGCGAAGAACGATGCAAGATAGACCCACAGTTTGATGGTACACCGAGCTCAGGATAGCTGAACATTTAGACGAAATTATGTTTTATAACATTTAATTAAATGACTTTTAAGATCTATTTTCAGCTTATACATGTTTTTGACGGCGACAGAAAATACAAAGTTCGGGATTTTTTATATTTTTTTTTTAAATTCCCTGCGTCATATTTATCACCATGGTAAATTTAATTTAAAACGCAACTTGTAAAGATGTTATCAAAACTTAAATGATGTGCAAAGCGCTACCCGGCTTCTGCACACTAAACTACTGAACTGAAACCACTCGTGAAATGACACTTTTACCGTTTTTCCTTGTAATTCAGTGTCTTTCTAAAGCAGCTGATGAGGTAACAACCACCGTCATTAAGTCTTTGTACGTTGTTCTCGTACACGAGAAGTAAAAATGTATTGCCTAGCTAAAGTATTTACATCAATTACATTCAAAAACAGGTATAAAAGCAAACATATGAACATTGTAATACAAGGTTTAATGTTATTTTGTCTTGTAGTAATATAGGTAAAAACATCTAATGGTACTTGTTCAAATATATGCAATTAAAAAAGAAATACAGACAAATCCACTGATAAACATAAACGGACAAATTATTAAAATATGTGGAATAACCTGAAAGTATTATAATGGAACGACGAATATCAAGAAAACAAGTTATACATGTTTTACCTTTATCGGGATTCGAATCCAGGATCTTTAGAAGCGAGATCTAACGTACTAAAGTTGGGTGATTCAGGCGTTTTCATTTATCACCAAATCTTAAACACTATGCTATTAATGCACGCATTTTTCAAATTTTCGTTAAAAAGCGTTGCTCACGTAATTACATGGTTAAGTTTTCTCTTGGTACGGAAGGTTACTACGGTTGTTTGAATGAAATGGATACATTCTGTTTAGAAAACGTGTTATTTTACCAATCCGTGAACAAGTCTCTTTAATTTAAACAAACATGGCATATAACCTGTGGAGCATTCAGATGAATATGCAATAATTGGTATTGCATGGTTGTTTTCAGTTTATCATGTATTTAGATGAACATTGAGATTGCATTAAGACGATTTGATTTATTGCATTAAATTATTTGAATATGATTTTGAAAGCATGACTGTACACAGAATGAAATAAAGTTATGAGAACGTAATGAAAATTGAATTCTCACAGTATCATTGTTTGTGGTTATTGAATCAGCGCTGCAAACAGACCCCTTTGGAAATAAATAATATCAACATAGTTTAACGTCCAATTTTAATATGTCTTGCTATTTATTAAAATACTTATTTGTGCAATGTGTGACTCAATAACTGACAACGCCAGTTCCGTTATTGCGTTGATACTGCAATAGCCTATGCACGATCTAAGCTAACATTCATAGAAAATAATGAAAGTAAAATAAAGCAAACAAAACGCGGATGTACTCCTAGAATAACAGCCAAGAATAACAACGACATTTTTAGCATAAAAATGAGTTTTACAACTTGTAAAACTTTAAAACACATTTCGTCAAAAGCTCAGTCATTAAATGGATACCTAGAATGACAATCAAGAATAACTAATGCCAGTAAAGCCTAGAAAAGAGTTGCACATCTTGTATAACTTAAAAAGAACTTCGTTGAAACTCAGTCAATGAATGGATACCTAGAATAACAGATAAGAATAACTTATACCAGGACAGCCTATGTACGATGTCATTAAAGTTTCATAGAAAATAATAAAAGTAAAATAGATCCGTTTACACGTGGATGGATACATAGAATAACAACTAAGAATAATTTATACCAGGAAAATCTAAAAAAGTGTTTTACACCTTTTAAAATCTTAAAAACACATTCCGTCGAAAACTCAATCATGCACGTACATTATACATGTACAGAACACTAATGGGGATCCTCATTATTATTTTGTTGAGTGTTTTGTAGATGACTCATGGACACAATTTATGTTTGTCCGACAACTACCATAAAGTATTTTAGTTTTCAATGTTTTTTTTTTAAAAAAAACTTGGTGACATAAAACCCGTTTTTATCATACCACCGCATTGATATCTGCCTGATATAACGCTGCCTGATATATTTTTTTATATCATGGTCAACAGGAAGTTCTTGTATCAGTCAATGTTTGGAGTTACGTGGGATTTTCAATAAAGTCAACAATTTCTATCAACATGAATCAGGTTCAACAAAACAAACAATTTGATACCAAGAACGTACATATTTTATTATAGTTAAAAGTCATAAATCACAAAAACGTTTATTTAAAAAAAATCACAACAGTCCACACTGCATAAGTTAAATGACGTCATCAATGGGGCAATAAATCTTAAATATCGATATAGTCTTTGCACTCGCAAATTTTGCACAGAAAGTCAAGACAAATGATAACTGTATGCTTATCTTCAACTATTTAAACAAACGATTTAGCACGCTTATGTCATTATTGACACCATCATCAAAATGTCAATTTCAATACACATCTCCAAAATGGCGTCTCCAAACTATTCGATGAAGTGTGTTCTTAGATTTAATTTGTCACTGCAGTCCATTCCTGATCTCCAATTCAAGACGTTTATAATTAAAGCGGTTGTACTCTTCCCATTCTTAGTGCAAACAACTTTTTTTCTCTACACGATGTTTAAAATAAGCGATTTTTCGTGTTGTCTTTTCGAACGCCGTTTCTACATGTATGTAAACGTGTAAAAGCCGGATCAGCAAAATCAGCGGGGATCCGTACATATTAAATATAAAGAAATGGATTGTTTCGCAGATTTTTGGGAAAATGTGGTATGATAAACAGAAAAACAGGTTACTGTCCCATCGTTGTGTAATATATCAGGCTCGGCACGAATAAAATAACGGCTCGGCAAGCCTCGCCGTTATATTATTCTAAGCCTCGCCTGATATATTACAAAACGATGGGACAGTCACCTGTTATTCTCTATGTCTCAATTTGAAGTCTCGATTAATTATCCTTAATTTAATTATATAATCTTTATTTTGTACTATATTAAAATATAACTTAGACATTTGTACGTAGCCGTGTGATTCACAAATACTTCCAGACAGTCTTATTAGTGCCTGGTCGAAACCTAGTGACTTCCAAAAATAAAAGACAGAGAGTCCGTCCCTGGTTGTAGACTAATGACTCCATGACTATATGGCTAGTACCAGGCTGCAGAAATGTGACTCATAAAGACTTTCACACCGTCACACGGGTGCCTAGTCGTAGCCAGACAGTCTGCGTGTTTTGGACTTAGCCTATATTTTACTAAAGACTCGAATACAGTCCTGTTACTTCTTGGAATTAGCGTAGATATTAATCAAGACTCACATACAGTCTCGCTAGTTCTTGGACTTAGCCTAGTGATTAATAAATACTTGCTGACAGTTTTGCTAGTTCTTTTACTTCGCTAAGTGATTTCTAAAGATTAACTTAAAGTCTTGCATGTTATTGGACTACGCCTAGTAATTACTAGCCAGTCTGCAAGTCTTTGTAGTATTTTGTTTTCCACCGACTCACATACAGCATTGATCCTGAGCGAAGTTTCGAGATTCCTTCAGCTTGTTTACAGTCTAGCTAGTTCCTGGACTTATCATATTAACACAAAAACTCTCAGACAGTCCGGATTTTATCTGTTCGTAACCTAGTTCCTCAAACAGACTACAAAAAAGTCTCCCATCCATCATTTTACGGAGATGTTTTGAAGCGTGTCCGCAAATTAAAATATGTTAAACCAAATGTTCATATTAAACATTTCAATTTAATTAACTTGTTTTTATCAAAAGGATACGATACTTATGTACTTAAAAACACGTGTTTGATGGTTTTCGATTCACTATATCTTTCTTCCCTGAAAATTTGGAATCATTAGTTATATTATAGGCATTTTTCACTGTTGAATAAAATTGTGTCATTGTGTCGTATGAACAAATCTGCATGAATACTACATTATAGGCATTTTTCATTGTTGAATAAAATTGTGTCATTGTGTCGTATGAACAAATCTGCATGTAAACTACATTTGGACTCAAATCGTACATCAAATCATTTCTGTCTTCAGTTGTCAAAACACCTATATACTGTTTGATTCCAATAATGTCGCTTTAATGGAATTACCATTTTTATTCATTTGCTTCTTAATATTAAATCACCTAAACTTGTTTTATTAGTAGCACAGCCCCATTAATATTTTTATTTAGTACTGCCCTTGGAATTTGTTCACGTCATTATGTCATTATGGATTTTTGTGACGTCATACGACCGACTTTCCCAGTTGTAATCTACATGCATAGGTCATTGGGTTTATAACGTTCCATTTTATTTATATTTTCTCTCTGATAAGCGTTTCTTGTTTGATTTAATTATTATTTTTTTTAGCAGTCACATAAACAACCAAGCTATGTAATATGGAATTTTTACACCCATTATTGCTGCTTCTTCCTGTATTTGCGCGATGATTATCTGAGATATTAACTCTATGATTCTATATTCTCAAATCTTTTCTATAAAGAAGGAATGTAGTTGACAATTGTTAATAGTTTTATTTGATCGTTCGTCAAAAAGTTGTAATTCTGTTACTCTTGTATCTTCAATGCAATTGAGTAATTAAATAGTAATTAAATTGAATGCGTTTTAATTCCCTTTTGTTATTGTTTAATTTGAGTTACAATGCTATGACGTTAAATTTTATTTACACTTAAATGTATTATGAATATTGCTGGGCCAAGTGTGAGGTTGAGCGCTCTATAACCAGGTTTAACCTCCAATGCTTTGCATTGACCGTTCCAAGGCGGTGACCCCAGCTTTATTCATATTTTGTGTTTATGTTGGTTTGTATTGTGCTGTATTGTGCTGGTTTGTACTGTTTGGGCAATCGGTCACTTGCCTTAAATAAAGGACCAACTAATTGTTTTTAATGAAAATTCAATACTGCTCCAGCAGCTGGAGTTTCACTTCTTTATATTGTAAGTGACCGATCGTAACTGTATTACTCTCAAAGACTTCCAGACAGTCATGCTTGTCTCTAGTCGTAGCATAATATTTCTCAGAGAGGGTTCATATCCGGATCGAATGCTTATTAATCGCAGACAATCCGGCAAGTTATTGGACTTATCCTAGTGCTTTACAAAGATTCAAACACAGCCTTGATTGTTCCTGGGCGTCTTGCTAGTCCCGTGACGAAGCCTATGGAAAGCCAAAGACTTCAAAACAGTCTGGATAGATAGTAATAGCATGTCTACTCCAAAAAAATGCCAGACTGTTAACTAGTTGTATTTTGTTACTCCAAAAATAGTCCCAGGATATCTGGCTATATCCTTTGTGTAGTTTTGGGACTCTCAAAAACTATCTGGTTTAATAACTCCCAAATACTTCAAGACAGTGTGGGAAGTTTACCAGTATGGGAAAACTACCAATTAGTCTGACCAGTTCCTTGGCGAAGCCTTGGAAATCCCAAACACTTCCAGACTGTCTGGATAATGCGTAGCTAGCCTTGTGACTCCCTACGTCTCCCACACAGTCTGGATAGTTCCTGGACGTAGCAAATTGACCAACAACACTGTTCAAGAGAGTATGGATTATATATTTTTATAATATAATTTATTCTAGATACTCCCAGACATTCTTGTTAGTGTCTGATCGCAGCCTAGTAAAAACTCCCACACATCTTGGCTAGTGTTCCGTAGCAGCCCAGTGACTCTCAAAGTCCATCAGACAGTCTGGCTAGTGTTTCGTAGCTGCCAAGTGACCTCCAAAAGACCATCAGATAGTCTCTCTCTCTCTCTCTCTCTCCTCTCTTCTCTCTCGCTAGCTGCTATATATCTATCTATATCTATATAGCATATATATAGACTATCTAATCTCTCTACTCTGTCTATATCTCTCTCTGCGTCTGTCTTTGTACTCTCTGTCTTCGTCTCTCTGTCTCTATTCTCTCTATCTCGCTCCTCTCTCTCGTAGCTCTCTCTCTCTTCTCTTGCTCGTACTCCTACTTCTTCTATCTCTTCTCTCTCTCTCTCTCTCTCTCTCTCTCTCCCTCTCTCTCTCTCTCTCTCTCTCTCTCTATATATATATATATATATATATATATCTATATATATATGTATATATATATATATATATATATGGCTTCAAGACATTCCTTATACCTACAGTCCAGGGAAGTTGACTTTCAACTGAAATGGGTAACTTTCAAAACCAAAATAAGCAAATCTGTGCTAACTATTCTACGAAAAAAAATCTAATTTCTATCCCGTTTAAAGAATCTTTTCGTTTCTGTTCGACCCCAGCCATCCGCAGTATTACCTGCATGCATGCAGTAGCTCGTTATGCATTTTACTTAATATACTTTCTAATGATAGTCTGTAGAGCGTATCGACTGAATGCTTTCCATATGATCGTTAATGTGTAAAGGAAAATCTATTTTCACTGTTCTTTTTTCTTGAATCTTTGTTAATTCATAAATGAATGCAATTAATAGTTAATCTATTCTTTAAAAAACTATGCAATTGTTGTCATTTTTAAACCATATACGTTCACGGTCGTTAATCACGCCACCTCTTTTTTGCGATGCATTAATAAATGAGCCAATGCAACTTCCTAAGTGGCGCTCAGGCACGGATGTTTTGAAGTTTCATGGACAATCTTACAAGGTGATTAGGTTTTATATGTTTTGTCAACATAATTCGCATTATTTTTAAAATCGGACAATGTAGTGCGATTCAGAGAAGATTGATTCGTCCAAAAAAGTACAGACACGTACATTCTCAACCCATTTAAAAACGTGAGAAACTTTATAAGTTGTGGCATGTTGGAGTTTTAAAAAGAATTTCGATGAGTCGAAAAAATGTCCACCCAATTAAATCGCTAACGGCATCAAACGAATGCGTACAACATACATAAGATGCTGCATGATCAACATATTGGCTTCTTGCTGACGTAGAAGATAATTTTGCATTTTTTCCAAATTAGATGGAGCCAATGCTTAGGAGGTGGCGCTATTGATAGGAGGTGGCGCCAATGCAGGATGTATCAATTATCAGTCGTATCGCAATGGCAATATCACATGACATAGATTTGACAGATAGTGTTATTTGTTATATTATATTTAATATTCTAAAATAAATTAGATGTAGTTTTTGTTTAATATATAAGTGATCAACTCAATTAAAAAGTCACCAACATGAATAAAACATAGTGTACGATGTATACTTAAAATTTGTAGTACTAAATCAAAACAATAACTTAATGTTCAACATTATCAAAATAATTCATCGACATAAATATTTGTATACTGTATGATAATTAGCGAAATAAGTATAAGATAACACTTCTTCTTGAAACTATGATTTGTGGCCGTTTATCCAAATGCTTAATTTACTACAAGGCAAAGGTCAACGAATCTTAATTAGGTTCATTTATGTAGCTTTTCCCACTATCAACTCCACAAAATAAAGATAGCTCGGTCTTTTTCCGTTAACATTTTTGTATAATACATGTTTAATGATGTTATCATACAAAGACGAACGTTTAAATCCATCAATATATTATTAGAAAACTACTTTTTTTCTAATTAAAAACGCACGCGACTCAAATGTGCTGTCCTGCCGAGTCCTGTAAACATAAAAGAAACCATAACATAAAATAGTTCACTTTAAAATAGCTATAAATATGCATTTACGCCACCTCCTAATCTGAGCGCCATCTTCCTTGGCATTGGCTCCATCTCTTTTTGAAAAATGCTAATTTATCTATTAGATCGTCTAGAAGCCGATGTTTTAGTGCACGCATTAACTTGTACAGGTTCACAGCAGTCGTTTAATGTAATGAGCGATTTTATTGGCAGGTAATTTGCTCGTCACACAGGCAAAAGACATCGATTTGATTGTACAAGTTCTTTCATGCCAAAACTTATGAAGGTCCTCACGTTTCCAAATGGGTTGTGATTGTATGTTTATGTACAGTTTAAGATGAATTTGTAATTGCTGAATCGCACTACATTGGCCGATTTTTAAAAAAATATTGCGAAATGTGTTGAAAAACATATTAATCCTAATCACTCTATTAAATTATCCGTTAAATTTTAAAACATTCGGGCCTGGGCGCCACCTCGGAAGTTGCATGGGCTCATTTATCAATGCATCTCAAAAAAGAGGTGGCGCGCGTGATTAACGGCCGTGACGGTGTGTGTGTATGTTTACAGGTGCTGTAGCGACCTCTCTTAAGTTATTGGTATATCAAGTATATAGGTTCGATGACTCTTAACCAAAGTGAACAAACGATTTCAATGTATTGTAGTATAACTATAAAGAAAGAGACGCAATATGTCTACCTCGGGAAAACTTCCGTTAAATTCAAAACCGAGTTGCTGACTTCATGATTGCTTAGCACCAACGAAAACAAATGAGAGCTGGAATGCGATGATTACAGATTCTTTTAGTCTGACATGATTCATTCAGTGCAAGTCCATACTCTTACACATTTATCTTTCTCGAGGGACAAATTAACCATTGTTTTTATTTAAGTGTGCTTCAAAATATTGAAATAAGAAGCTTCATGAAAGGGAACTGATTTTTTTATTTTGAGTTTACGGCCTACAGACCGTTAACTGTTCACTTAAACTTTATACCTAGCAAGGGCAGCAATGGCAATCGATTGGCAATTAATTAGACATGATTGCTTTTGTGAACAAAGTTTCTCTTCAGGCCTCAATAGATTTATAAATATTGAATATTACAATACCATCTGAACGGACGGGTATTGAAATGTTGTAACGAAACGATTATTGGAGCATTGCTGTCTTTTTCAACAGGACGTACAAACGGTAATATTTGAATTTTAAATATGACTACAATATTTTCGATGACCAGGTTAAGAATATATCTAATGATACATAATCACATTTACTGTTTAAGTTGATCATTTACATGTTTAATATGTATTATAAAATGTTTTTAAGATGTACTTCATTATATATTTGTTGAAATTAGCTTTATGATATTCAATGTATCGCGCATTCAACGGGGCCATACATGTTTTGCTTAAATCATTACTATTTTGGATTTATTCAGTTCGTCTTTTACAGTTTTCAATATTATTTTGAAATTCAATTGGCGTAATGTTCCTTTCGGGTCGACGGTCTGTGCAATAGGTTTTATACATGTTAAGTTAATTAATGGAAAAAAAGAGTACATTGTACGCTTAGTGTGTTATTTTTTTATGCAAGTTTATCACCGTTTTTATTTTGTTAAGTGACTTATATATCGGTAAATAAGAATAAAACAACAATAACAATTAAAGGTTTAAGCTCGCGACTTATAAATACTTTGATATATTTATAGCTATTTCTAATAACCACTCTTGTACAAACATGTGTAATACACGATTTAATATGACCAGAACATAAGATAAATATTATACATTACAGATGTTATTTACACTACTACTTAAGTCTGTCGGCGCGTCTTTGTTCTGTTGTTGGTCAGTGATTAAATCTGTATCAACATCATATATTCGTTTTGCAAAACAGGCATGCTTTGATATAAATTTCATTTTTATTTACTTTTGACTTTTTGTATCGAGTCTGCGCTACATTTTTTTTTCTTTTTTTATGATCAACCATTTTTTATGTGTGCCCGCGCAGATTGCTATGATAACAAATGTGGATATTTTGTGCCCCCGGAATGTTAACGGTTATCATTTTTAAAAACGCCATATGAAGCGTTTCCGAGGTTGTGTAACAAATGAGTTCATACCTATTTGCATACATATATGTATACAATAGTGCGAATCAAAGCCCTCATTTTTTTCAAATTGTTTCATTATTAATCATGTAAAAGGGATAACTATCCTCATCCCTTTGGCAATCCGTATGCATCAATTTACGGCTATTTGTATTAGTAAGTTTTAAAAATGTATTCTAAGTCACTTATTCGCGAAAAAGAGTGTACAAATATTAAAAACCAACAACAACATACATACGTTTCTTTTTTAAAACAAATATGTATAGAGCAAGGACATGCGCTTAGTAGAGAATATTAGAAACAATTCAGAAAATATTGAACAAGAGGGGGTAACACGTCGTAGTCAAGACAGCGACGTCCATGCCGAGAAATGTAGTTTTCGCCGTTTTATACCCTTTAATATTACTTTTATTCTTTTTTAAAATGTCGCTCACTTTTCAGCATATAAGCAAGAAAGGGATGAGAGTATATTTCGTACTAATAATTGCTCTATATCTCGCTACGAAATTATAAGCGGGATCACAAAATAACAGCTCTCGCTATGAAAATTCGTTGCGAGTAAAGGCCAGACATAAAATTAATACTAATTCGAAACAACGCTAATCACTTTCTAACTGACATGCCTAGAAGATGACCGGCATTTAAAATAAAAAAAAAAGTAGTAACGGGTATAAAACGGCGACAGATACCTTTTTCGACACGGACGTCGCCATCTTGACTTTCTTTTGCTCGTCACGCGATAACCCCCTCAGGCATCGATGAGAATCATTTTATGTGATACGTATTACTACGGGGAGCTGAAACTAGCCGGTATTTTGCCAGAATATTGCCGATTTAAATGGCTTTCGTTGAATAAACATGTTACTATAGATTTAAATATCAAGCATGTGTGTTTGATTTATATTTTACTTAAAAAATCTTAGGTGTGTTCATTAAGAGGGCCTGCTTGTCGGATACACATGCTTAGTCCGCAACTATCCGTTATCAGCCACCAACTTCATATTAGTTTTTTTTCAATGATCCTCATTTTTTTATGTCTTGATCAATAAAGAAGAGTTAATTTACAACGCGGATACTAGTTTTGTATTGATCAGGCAATTATTTGAATATTCAATCACTGTTGTGTAGGTGACCCGCTTTATGTGATTTGATGACCCTGGGGTAATCTATGTATCATAATGCGCTTGCTCAATGTTGAGGCCCCGAATTATTTACATTATAAAATCGAGTCATCGTGTTATGTGTATACTTTGTCAATGTTATGAAACAATTTTAATGTTTTAATTATTATAAGGAAAACTGCAAATTAAATAAGTAAGTGCGCGTTGAATGTTTAAACTCAATATCTTGTAATTCAACAAGCTCTTCGTGCCTCGATACATGACAACAGTTTCTAAGATCGTCAAGGGAATACTGAGAAATATTAAAAGATATTGCGGCACCATATTAACAACAAACAAATGCCTATTATCGAGAAAGACTATTAACAATAGTCAACATTAAGTACAGCATAACAAAATAAACCATTTCACAACCGTGCTTCTTACATTAAAATTGAACACGAACTCCTCATGGAAAAATTTGTTTGCTTTTGATTTGAACTGAATGAGAGTTACTTTGGAAAAGAGATTCCATGTAAAATTTAAACTCCAATCACTTTGAACTTTTTTAATTGAGGGGACGGATTAAGGCATTCTAACCTTTTTGCTTCACAATTTAGGCCTAGAATATTCCTTAAATAATTTTCCAATAACAACAGTTCCCAATGAATCCCACAATGCAAACATTTGCAAAATGAACCTCAGATGATTTATGACAATTTGTGAGCCGACGATCGAATACTGCTTTTTCAAAAATCGTTCAAATATCCAGATGTGGCAGAAATGTGCAGTGCATTAGAATTCGTGCTTACCAAGTCTTTCCCTTGACTCGACTCTCATGTTGACCCATCCATTCTTGGAATTTTCGATAATAAATTTTGACTATTCAGATAACCAACTTAATATTCAAAGTTATAATAGGTAAAGAAGCTGAAGCAAAACTAATTCTCACCGACTCCAAGAGTATACAAGACTGTGTGTTTGAAAGTTTAAATAATAAACCGACATGCTTTAATATTAGTACTGTTCAAAAGAAAGGTATTTACTTATAACAGTTTACAAATGATTATTTATTAATAGCAAGCAATTAATATAAAGATGCCGTTTGATAGGTAAGATCATTATTGGCCGATGCAGTGTTGCCTGCTTATAAGGTTCACACTGTGTTTCACATCTTGATTCAGGTTAAACCCAGTTATTTTAACTCGATTGCATCGAAAGCCTCAGGCTTATGGAAATGCTATCGAGTTCGTTTCCTGGGCTATAACCAGTACTTTGTGTCTTTGTCTTTGTATCACTCGCTCCCCGAGTGATGATCGAACCCGTGACCTCCCGATCGCTAGGTGGACACATTATCCATTACGCCACGGCGAACATCTTGATTCAGATCCGTATGGCAAAAGATTTAAAAAAAAAGAAATTAGACTAAATGAAGGTTATAGTGTACTTTTATTTTACACGGTACATTCCATTTCAGACGTTGTTCATAATGGTCGTTTTATTATAACTACCTTTAAAATACACTCTCTGTTTGAGATACTTGTTATTGTTGGAATATAGTTACATGGTTAAAATTCACTTCATGAAGCTCCATTTTCCTCCAACGTTTTGATAAATCATAAATGTAAAGACGCATGACTTTTTGTAGTAAACGTATCAACTTTGTTTGATTGTTTGGTATTAACAACAATAAATTGAATGCAACACAAATATCATTTGTGGCATGGAACGTAAAATTGAGCCTTTCGACCCAAATGCCCATTTTCAGTTCTTTCATATCATTATACAAAGATTTGGCTTATGTGTTTTGCAGCTATTAAACTAACTAAGAAGTTGCTGTCATTTGTTTACATATTATTTTGATATTGACATTAAGTGAATATTATACATTCTGTTTATGGACATGCTTTTGGTTTTTATTTTCATTTTCAAATAGTTCCATAATTGCAAAAAGAAAAAATCTTAGCGTTATTATATTAAGTAAAATCTAACTATACCAAAACTGCAGATTTGAAAATAAACTATTTTTACTCATAAATCCTATAAAGCAAGAATATATGTCGTGAATTGTATACTTCTCACTTCAATGCCCGAAGAACTCCCCACCCGCCACTTTTGAAGTGGGATTTGCTTATTTTGTATTAAGTTATTGGTTTTATTAATTAGATGTTGATGGGAAAAGGTGTGGAGCATATCTTTTTATGGGTCAAAATTAGTCCGACTAAACAAGTTAAAGAATACAATCATTACATGGCGATGACCATGTATTTATAAAGCAAAGTTACGGTTAATGCGCACAACATCAACGATGTTTCATGCTGGTACCTCTTTTTATTTTCAAGGTATACAACCGAAACAATTGTATCATGAAAATCAACATTCAATTCAATTATGAAGGCTTTAGTTAGTGATTTTTGTGTGAGCTGCACATCCCTTCAATCAGATATATATTTTTATAAACTTTGAAGATCACATTTCTCATAGTTTCATAGGCTAAGATTGTTGAGGAAATACCCCAAGTCATTAAAGCTTAAAAAAGCAGAACTAACAAACTAAATACTCTTTCCTTCACTTGTCATCCATGAGCGACAGTAAAAACTACACATTGGCAAAACTCATGGTTAGTTTTAACACTCTCTAGCAAAATTCAAAGACAAACAATAGGTCAAATTAAGATTCTTTTAAGATGATATTATTGGCAATATATAAAGCTTTGAATTTAATCGGCAAACATTTTGAATTAATTTGTACATGCAAATTTTTGTTATTCTGCGCTTTCCGATCACCTGTGATTATATCGAAAGCATTTTTATTTTGCTCGCACGCTAAATTAATTCCGTCGTCCAACTGATAATTTTGTTCTCGTGTTATCGATGTTCCGAGACAGGTCTAGAGATCTGTTTACAAAATATTCATAAATCAATTTTGAAATGCATTAAGTTCACATCCAGAATTTTAATTATCAGGGGAATATTTTTAAAACAGTCATATTTGATAATTTTAAAACAGCATCTACATATTCAATTTTAAAATAGCATATACTTATGATCGTCGGTGAACGTAATTGTAATAAAAAGAATCAGTTGTTCCTCAAACAGAATGCGAACCCACTTTAAAGATTTCGACCTTATAATATTGCAGGATTTATTTCCCTAAAGCATAAATAATTAACTGTCCATGCCACTTTAACATTCAGTTTCCTACCGATGTTTATTTATATGTTTCAATTATTTAAATTGCCAATAAAACCGAGATATGAGCCCTTGCACTCGGCTACATAGAAAATAGAAACACGTTTAATCTTTAGAGCAGATCTCTTAACAGGAAATGCGTTGCTCATGTATTCTCAATAATGTGTTTACCTAAATTATTTTTACGGAATTTGCTTTCATAATGATATTGGTATTACACATTGTAATAAATAAATAGATTAGTCTTGAAATGAAAAAAGCGCACGTCAAGCCACAGCAAACTGAACTAATTCAACAACTACCAACTATGAACTTTCAAGCCAACAACTTCAATATTTTTCGAGTTTTGCTTATTGCCCACACAATTTACACACAAACTTTGCTATATTCAACAAAGGAATATTCACAACTTTTATGCCACCGACGTCAAAAGCTTCAAAAATCATCATTCAATGGACTATGATCAAAGTATTTCTTAAGATTTATGAAAGTTGCCAGGATAATATAGTGTCATATAGTCTTTGAGGGTCTCCTATATTTATTGTACATATTTATTTATTTGCGTCTTAAACGTTGTTGCGTTTTTGGTGATGACAATTATTAAAATGTGCCATTTAAGTGAAGAACTCTGGGCTAAGATTTATGTTTTGAGCTTCAAAAAATGGTTTATACCAACCATAGCTTTTGTATTGACCGTTCCAATGCGGTGACCGTCATCGGTGACAGAATCTACTCTAACATAGGATTCGCTGATGGCATTGATATCATTAGCGGCGATAGCAGTGAAAGTTCAGACCTCACCTTCAGACTCTCTGAAAGAGCGAAAATCTACGGGATTGAGATCAGTACGGAGAAATCAACGATCATGGCGAACATCAAGAAAAATAGCAGCGCAGACATAACCATGCACGGCATGAAGCTGGAATATTTTACCAGCTTTGGTGCGGTCCGAATAAGACTTACCATGGCGACCGCTGCGATGACCAGACTGAGCAGGTTGATGGAAAGCAACTCCATCAGCTTCCCTACTAACTACAGGCTATACAAGTCCGTTGTAGTCCCACTGTATGGCTGCGAGACCTGGACTCTTCATAGATACATGCGAAGACTGCTCCTCATCTCCTCCCTGGAGCACAAGACCAAGCTCCGGAACCCAACATCACTTATTGACCCATAAGAACCGCTTCTGGAGACCTCAAGGGATGAAAGCTGGATTGGTTTTGTCATGTCACCAGGAACGACTCATTGTGTAATACTGTGCTCCAGAGCATGCTAGAGAAAGGTCGCTGTCGAGCCCGCCAGAAGAGTGAATTGCTCCCTATAGATGAGCTACTCACAGCAGCTCAAAACAGACCTTACTTGTGGACCTCTGTTCCATGCTTAAGTTCCTACCAATCGCAGAACCGGTCAGAGGAATGATTTGTATGATGACGATGATAGTTTGATGGAACATTTTTATGTATTTCCTAAATTGCTGGTTAATATATGTATGGAATTAGCATGTTTTACGACGATTATGTGTGTTTCATGACTTTTTATTAATATCAGTTGACGTTATGAACGCCAAATAATTTTATCATTTTATTGTACGGATCACATACTGTCGATGATTATTTGAAACACGTTTCCACCATAAATTAACATAAACGTGAGATGACGAGAGTTTAAAAAAACACTGTTATCCAGAGCCCAATATCAAAACGTTAAAAAGTTAAGAATTCAATAAAATAAATATAATCAGAAATGCGTACATAAATTTTTTGCAAATTAATTAAGCACATATTTTTGTTGACAAACCGCAAAAAAACACGTTAAATTCTTAATTAATGTTTATAACTTAATCCAAGGTTCACAGGAGGGCATTTATGTGGGTGCATTAGTACGCATTAGTACTACTACTACTACTAGTACAACTACTACTTCTACTTCTACTACTACTTCTACTTCTACTACTACTACTACTTCTACTACTACTACTACCACTACCACTACTACTACTACTACTACTACTACTACTACTACTACTACTACTACTACTACTACTACTACTACTTCTACTACTACTACTACCACTCCTACTACTACTACTACTACTACTACTGCTACTGCTACTGCTACTGCTGCTGCTGCTGCTGCTGCTGCTGCTGATGATGATGATGATCATAATAATAATGATAATAATGATAATTCTAATATTAAACTAATAGTATGAGCATTAGTATTATTATTGAAGTTCTCGCTATTGTTATAAAGTATTTTTGTATCTACAACTTCGTGTCGAAATTTTTGCAGCCTTGAACATAGCCCAAGGTAAACCAGCATACCAACCTGACACCTATGAGGACCCGTAATGGGTCTACAACGCTGAATTTGCAGTCGACGGGTATGTGGCACACTCGCTCATGGACGGCTCCTGTTCGCATACCTTGGCCACCGACAACGTGTCTTGGGAAGTGGATTAACAGGACATTTACGTCATCAAGAGTGTCAAGCTTTACAATCGATTCGAATGTTGCTGTAAGTTTCTATTGGGGTTTGGGTTTTATTTAGGAACTGTTGTTGTTTTCATTGTTTTTATATAGCATTTCCTACTATTTTGTTTCAAAACTAGGATGATCAACATTTTAGATGTTTTAGAAAATTGTAGCAAATGAGTACAGATCATTTATTATGGTTTAAAGAATCATAATATGTCTACTATGTTATTCGTTATCAATTAAGTCGAAACATAGCATATAAACGTCCCGGGCGATTTGTTAAGCTATGTTTGTATTTCGCCTTATTTACACAAGCGATTAACACTCTCGCGTAACTAAACCAAATATGAAAAATGTGTATAAATGAATGTATCTATTCCTTTTAAGAAATGTGTTGCATTATTATAACTAATTAATAAAAAATATGTACTGGTGTTCTTTACCTATTTCAGCTGAAAGACTAAGCAATGTAGAGTTGCTCATCGGAATGTGGAGGAAAGTTTTCATGCACGGGCATGTACTTGACACGCCCATGTACGGTCGGTGGGTGAAGGTAGCCAATCATTCACCTGGCAACCCTCTCACGCTGTGTGAAGTGCAAGTTGAGGGTGGTTCGTGGACGAATGAAGTCATGGTTAATGTTTACTGCACACACGCAATTCGCCCATTACGGTATCTTTACCGCCATAAAAGATACAAAGCCAATATCGAAAGACAATGATATAACGGACCAACAATACTCCTCAAAGTAAATTATACTATTTTAGAATTCGAATTTAGATTCGTGGCAGTACAGATACTGAAAACATGATATTGTTATGTTTTCACTTGCATTATGTCGTTTTGGTAAAATTTGTGTGGTGAAAATACATTTTCTACTTTTTTCTCACCGACACCGACAAATATGTAAGAAACGAAATAACTAAGTGATAGCTCATCATTGATACAAATTTGTTTGCACGCTGTGGTCGCAATGGTGTCTGGATTTGTAAAAAAACGGTTTAAGATGGCACATGCTCTTGAGTTATTTAATTTCAGGTACTCACAAGTACTCCATATTTGTGAACCGCATTCACACGGGGAAAGCAATCGACGTAACCAGAAGCATCGCGACGAGCATCGTGTGTGCATCACGATGTTCCAAAACAAAGAACTGCGTCAGTGTCCACTTTGACTCCGCGACCTTCACCTGCAGTCTGTTCGACTCCCTGGAATTTGAGGACGGTGGAGGAACAAATAATGTCATCATTGTCATTCATTATTACGCTTGAACAGTTGCGTAAAAAACAGAGCTGTTTTGACTGACTTCCTCGCGAATAAATCAATTAAAAATCTCGCTGTTTCGTAACTAATTAATATCCAATATTGTGAATAAAAAGGATTTTTGTGAAACAATGGTAACATAATTTATAAACTGAAAAACTGTCTCCACAAACATTTTTTGATGAAAATACTTATAACAAGCGCTTTATATTTAATTCGCAGCTCTGTTTCGCAAGTCTTGTTTTGCGTTACAACGTATGCCTTATGACGTCATGGGTGATCGTTCAGAAATATTTTGTGTAAATAATTAAGCACAAACTTTTAGTTTCTAACAGTGGATCACTCTTTTTATATTTTGATTTTAAACTAAATGTCAGTCCAGTGATATACCAAACTGTGTCTAAAGATGTTAAAATGATATCGTTGTTTGTAAGTTGTAGATAGCGTTCGTGTTACCGTTTCTACCTTAATTACTTTCACTATTTGAGATGAATGCCGATGATCTGAAATGTATCTATATGATGAAAAAATCTTAAACCTTATACACAAGAAGAAATAAAGCTTGTACTTGTACATATTTTGTGCCATCATTCCTCAACACGTTGTATTTCTTTGCAATGGTCTATTTTAATTATTGAGTAATTACATCTTCATTAAATCTAAAGAGTGTTCTCTTTAATTGCTGTTGAATTTTTAAATACAACGCTATACAATTATAGTTAATATTTTTTATATGTATTTGGTTCGGGCCCCCTTTAACAGGTTCAAACCTTAATGCGTTGCATTTACCGTTCTTTAGTGGATATCCGGCTATCCCTTTTAATAATATTTGATTAAGTTACTGGTGACGTCATCGTGTCATCGCTTCTAAATTACCGCATTCAATCTACTTTCACTGTTTTGGCTACATGCATAGGTCATCGGGTTTATATCGTTCAACTTAATTAATTAATATTTTTCTCTCTGACGGGCGTTTCTCGATTGATTTATTTTAAAGCAATCACATAAACAACAAAGCTATGTTATATGGATCTTTTAGACTCAATATTGCTGCTTCTTCCTGTATTTGCACAATGATGATCTGAAATATTAACTATTTGATGCTATATTTTTAAATCTTTTTGTAAAAAGAAGGGATGTAGTTGACACTTGTTCATAATTTCATTTCATCGTTCCTCAAAAAGTTGTAACTCTGTTGCTCTGGTCTCTTTCCTACCATTGAGTAATTATATGGTAATTAATTTAATTCTCGTTTATTATTGTTTAATTTGAGTTGCAATGCTATGAGGTTAAATTTTATTTACACTTTTATATATATATATTATGAATATTGCTGGGCCAAGTGTGAGGTTGAGCGCTCTAAAACCGGTTGAATCCCCAGTTCTTTCATTGACCATTTCCACGGCGGTGACCCCAGCTTTATTCTTCTACGTGTGTATGTTGTTTCGTATTGTATTGTTTCGTTCTGTTTTGGCGATTGGTCACTTGCCTTAATTAAAGGACCACACAATCGTATATAATAAGAATGCAATACTGCTCCAGCAGCTGGAGTTTCGCTTCTTTATATTTTTTTTTTTTATAAAATAATTGTTTTATGTCGTAATCTCTGTATTTTCAATTATTGTATAGACAATTATCAATTGCCTTTAACAAAATGGTAACGGACACACATTTTCTCATGATAATGAGGCTAGAGTTTTACAATTCCTCTATATACAATGAAAATGAATTGATATGCTTGATCAGAATGGCATTGTTAGTGGTTGATGAAAATGTTTTCATTTAGAAGTTGAGTAGATTTTGTGAGCGATGCATCAAACAGTAAAGAGACTGTTAAACAGCATTGTTGTAAGTCGTAAAAAACTATTTTGGCGTTAGTGAACAGATTGTCGTTGCGAAATGAAACTGCAATTATATTTGTTAATGGAGCGTCGTTTTAAGTGGTAGATGGAAATGTATATACATTGATTAGCATAAGGTTGCTGTAAGTAGTATATTTTCCATTATAACATTGGTGGACATAATGTTGTTCTAATTGTTTGCTGAAACTTTCGTCACATTGGTCAAAAGAATGCCATTTTTTGTGGTAAATACTGTATTTAAATTGAGGAACATAAATCCCGTGTAAGTGTTCTATAAAACTGTATATTGATTGGAGCATATAATGTCAATGTTTGAGGTTGATAAAACAATTGGCTACAGGCTGTAAGGTTATGTGTTTGATACCTATTTTATCAAATAACCACCGGAACGGGAGACATTTAAGAGGTATATTTTGAGTATCTTAATTTAATGGCAATGCGTATTTGTTTCGATAAGATAAATATTAAGCAGTGTTAGCGATATTGGACTGTTCCTAATTCAAAATCACGGATACCAATCGATATTCCAATACTAAGCATCGCATTATCATCACTCTTGCTTAGCATAGTTGAAGACGTTTGTGATTATTCTGATTATTGTTATCTTTTATTTGTTATTTTAAGTGTTTACTCTTTTATTCATTTTATGTGGTAAGTGCAATGCTAATAACACTTTTATGATTATTGTTGTTTCAATATATTAGTAAATTCTCTACAGGCTTTTTATCAAGTATCTTTAAATAAACAGTTCCCGTATGAAAGCACTTTTAAATCCGCCTTAAAATTTGATTATTTATTCTGTCTTAAAGTATTCGAACACAATTCAATATTTTACAAAAGTTGCGATCTTTTAGTAAGGAAAAGGAATATATTCGCCTAGTGAAGACGTACTACATAATTCTTAATGTTAGTATACCATTAAAAGCTTGTAACCACTTACGGTTAATGTGTTATCATCGTAATTGTAAGTACAAACTGTATGATCAAGTGTAATTGAATTTTTAAACGGATACATGAATAAATACGAATGTACATTTATTAATACATTGTATAAATACATTATTGAAATAAACATACGGAACTTTAAAGTTATAGTTTGCTTTTTCTTTTGTTTGACCCCCTTAAAGTCTGCGGTATCGTTCTTCTGTATACTTACACTTTGCAATCGTGATACATCGGCTATCTCCGGACTTCTCCGTAAGATTTGATTTATGGAATAAATCGTCTGCTGATCCAGAGTGTGACACCTTGGTGTGGTCACGGTGCAGTCACCAATATCAGATGAAGTCGCTTTGGATATTGGAAAAGTTTACTCTTCCGTTACTGATCCAACTAAGAAAAAACATGGCAAATTATTATAGTATACGGTTAACCTATCTACAATGTCGGATACCGCAAGGAAAACCAGTGTGTGTGTGTCTGTTTAACTTTTCATGAACATTTAAACTTTCATCGAAATGATTTTATTGCAATTCTTAGTTGATTGCAAAATGGTGTAAGAAGATTTCCGATTCTACGAAATGAAACTATTTGCTACTTGTTTTAAACATATGTCAGTTGATGATTTAATTTTTCCTCTAAGGAACATATACAAATAACTATCAGAATAGTTATTGATTCGTACGCCATATAATGCCTAATTAATACCGAGATACGGATCTTATGTTTTGTCACATATTTTCATTTATATATATATTTATATTTTTATCAATTTATTATAAAAAATAGTTCCGACGATGATTAAACATTTGTGTAATTTAGCGATTTAGTAATAATCAAGTGTAAATTGAATGAAGTTCGGACGTTTGAACCAAGTGAAATATGTAGTATATACCCCAGCCAAGCATATGGCTTTGAACACGTGTTCACTGATGGTTGTTGCACTGTGATATCAAATAATAAAAACTAAATTTTACGCCTGCTGTTTTGTCAAACTTTATGTGGTTAGTCTGTTGTTTTTCTTTTACTGGAGACCGACTGTCATACAACAGAACGCATGAAAGGGCACTGCTGAAAACTTAAAAACAAATATCTCGCGTAATATTACTATTATTACACAAAAAACAACAATTCAAATACCTATTAAGCGCTTGTTTTAAACACAATTACACTAACTATACAAACGTCTTATTATGAGTTTGAATATTAATCATGACATAATCTTGAAACGTCATCAAGTAAACAAACCCCGGACAAGGTGGCACTAAAGGATCGAATATTAAAGAATTCCAGAAAAATGGTTTTGACATTAATATCTTTAATGCAAAACCTTTTGTGTGGATTTGCTGGGGATTAGGTATAATATAATTCATTTGATAATAAAGACAAAGTGGCAAGATTCAAGAGAACAGTGCAAGTAATACGTTGTTGCCGTACGTTATGTATGGCTAAATACTTGGTTCATTGCAACAATATATTCGCCGAATTTGAATTGATTTAAGACGTGTGTGAAGTTAGCCTATTTAGCCTATTTAGCCTATTTAGCCTATTTAGTACATAGGTTGAAACAAACATCCTATTTAGCCTATTTAGCCAATTTAACAGCCTCTTCAGCCTATTTAGCCTATTTTAGCCTATTTAGCCTATTTAGTAAATAGGTTGAAACATACATCCTATTTATCCTATTTAGCCTATTTAACAGCATTTTCAGCCTATTTAGCCTATTTGGTATATAGGTTGAAACACACATCCTATTTAGCCTATTTAGCCTATTTAACAGCCTTTTCAGCCTATTTAACCTATTTAGTACATAGATTGAAACATACATCCTATTAAGCCTATTTAGCCTATTTAGCCTATTTAGTACATAGGTTGAAACAAACATCCTATTTAGCCTATTTAGCCAATTTAACAGCCTCTTCAGCCTTTTTAGCCTATTTTAGCCTATTTAGCCTATTTAGCCTATTTAGCCTATTTAGTACATAGGTTGAAACAAACATCCTATTTAGCCTATTTAGCCAATTTAACAGCCTCTTCAGCCTTTTTAGCCTATTTTAGCCTATTTAGCCTATTTAGTAAATAGGTTGAAACATACATCCTATTTAGCCTATTTAGCCAATTTAACAGCCTCTTCAGTCTTTTTAGCCTATTTCAGCCTATTTAGCCTATTTAGTAAATAGGTTGAAACATACATCCTATTTAGCCTATTTAGCCTATTTAGCCTATTTAACAGCATTTTCAGCCTATTTAGCATATTTAGCCTATTTAGTATATAGGTTGAAGCATACATCCTATTTAGCCTATTTAGCCTATTTAACAGCCTTTTCAGCTTATTTAGCCTATTTAGCACTATCTAGTACATAGGTTAAAACATACATCCTATTTAGCCTATTTAGCCTATTTTACAGCATTTTCAGCCTATAGTAAACAGTGTTGTCAGCCTATTTAGCCTATTTAACAGCATTGTAATTATATTTTGTAGCCTATTTAGTACATACGTTGAAACATACATCCTATTTAGCCTGTTTAGCATATTAAATAGCCTATTTAGAAAGTTTAGTACATAGGTTGAAACATACATTGTATTTCGCCTATTTTGCCTATTTAACAGTCTTTTCAGCCTATTTAGCACATGCCTATTTAGCCTATTTAACATCCTTTTCAGCCTATTAAGCATATTTAGAACATAATATTGAAACAAACATCCTATTTAGCCTATTTAGCCAATATAATAGCTTCTTCAGCCTTTTTAGCCTATTTAGCCTATTTAGTAAATAGGTTGAAACATACATCCTTTTTAGCCTCTTTTACAGCATTTTCAACCTATTTAGCCTATTCAGTACATTAGTTGAAACATACATCCTATTTAGCCTATTTAGTCAATTTAAAAGCCTCTTCAGCCTTTTTAGCCTATTTAGTAAAAAGGTTGAAACACATATCCTAATTAGCCAATTTAGCCTATTTTACAGCATTTTCAGCCTATTTAGCCTATTTAGAACATTAGTTGAACCATACATCATATTTAGCCTATTTAGCAGCATTTTCAGCCTATTTAGCCGATTTAGTACATAGGTTGAAAAATACGTTCTATTGAGCCTATTTAACAGTCTTTTTAGCCTATAAGTACATAGTTTAGCCTATTTAGCCTATTTTACTGCCTTTTCAGCCTATTTAGCCTATATACATGTAGTACATAGGTTGAAATATACACCCTATTTAGCCTATTTAACAGCCTTTTCAGCCTATTTAGTACATAGGTTGAAACATACATTCTATTTAGCCTATTTAACAGCCTTTTTAGCCTATTTAGCCTATTTAGTAAAAAGGGTGAACCATAAATTCTATTTAGCCTATTTAGCCTATTTAACAGCATTTTCAACCTATTTAGCCTATTGAGTACATAGGTTGAAACATACACTCTATCAATCCTATTTAACAGCCTTTTCAGCCTATTTACTACATAAATTGAAATATACACCCTATTTAGCCTATTTAACAGCCTTTTCAGCCTATTTAGCCTATTCAGTACATAGGTTGAAATATACATTCTATTTAGTCTATTTAGCCTATTTAACAGCATTTTCAGCCAATTTAACATGTTAAGTACATAGGTTGAAAAATACATCCTATTAATTCTATTTAACAGCCTTTTCAGCCTTTTTAGCCTATTTAGTACATAGGTTGAAACAATCAACATCCTATTTAGCATATTTAACAGCCTTTTCAACCTATTTAGCCTATTTAGAACATAGGTTGAAAAATACATCCTATTTTTACAGAATTTTCAACATATAAGTCTATGCAATACATAGGTCTTAATATACATCCCATTTAACCTTTTTAACAGCCTTTTCAGCCTATTTAGCCTTAGTACATAGGTTCAAACATACATCATATTAAGCCTATTTGGCTTATTTCACAGCTTTTGCAGCCTAATTAGCCAAATTAGAAAGTTTAGAACGAAGGTTAAAAATTACATCCTATTTAGCATATTAAACAGCTTATTTAGCATATTTGGAAAGTTTAGTTCATAGGTAGAAATATACATCCTGTTTAGCCTATTTAGCCCATAGGTTGAAACATACATCCTATTTAGCAAATTTAAAAGCCTTTTCAGCCTATTTAGTACATATGTTGAACATAATATCCTATTTAGCCTATTGAACAGCCTTTTCAACCTATTTAGTACATAGGTTGAAACATACTCAGTACATCCTATTTAGCCTATTAAACCGCCTTTTCAGCCTATAAACCTATTTAGCCTTTTTAGTACAAAGGTTGAAACATATATTCTATTAAGCCTATTAAACAGCCTTTTCAGCATATGTAGCCTATTTGGTACAAAGGTTCAAACATACATCCTAGTTAGCCTATTTAGCTTATTTAACAGCCTTTTCAACCTATTTAGAAAGTTTAGTACAAAGGTTTTCAAAAATACATCCTATTCAGCCTAGGATTTTTAGCCTATTTACAAGTTTAGTACATACGTAGACATATACATCATGTTTAGCTTATTAAACATCCTATTTAGCCTATTTAGTCTATTTAACAGCCTTTTCAGCCTATTCAGAATGTTTAGAAGAAAGATTAAAAAATACATCCTATTTAGCCTATTTAACAGCCTTTCAACATTTTTAGAAAGTTTAGTACAAAGGTTAAAAATACATCTTATTTAGTATTTAACAGCTTATTTAGCCTATTTAGCAAGTTAAGTACACACGTACACATAAACATCCTTTTTAGCCTATTTAGCTAGCCTATTCAACATCCTATTTAGCCTTTTTAGTCTATTTAACAGCCTTTTCAGCCTATTTAGAAAGTTTAGTACAAAGGTTTAAACATACATCCTATTTAGCCTATTTAAAAGCCTTTTCAGCCTATTTAGCCTATCTAGAAAGTACGTACAAAGGTTAAAAAATACATCCTATTTAGCCTTTTTTAGCAATTTTAGTAAATACGTAGACACATACATCCTATTTAACAGCCTATTTAGCAAGTTAAGTACATACGTAGACACATACATCCTATGTAGCCTATTGTACAGCCTATTTAGCAATTTTAGTAAATACGTAGACACATACATCCTTTTTGACAGCCTTTTTAGCAAGATTAGTACATACGTAGACACATACATCGTATAAAGCCTATTTAGCATTTTAACAGCATGTTTAGCAAGTAAAGTACATACGTAGACACATTCATCCTATTTAGCCTATTTAACAGCCTTTTCAGCCTATTTAGAAAGTTGAGTACAAAGATTAAAAATACATCCTTTTTAGCCTATTTAACAGTCTTTTAAGCAAGTTAAGTACATACGTAGATAAACATCCTTTTTAGCCTATTTATCATATTTAACATCATATTTAAACCCATTAAGACTATTTAACAGCCTTTTCGGCCCATTTAGAAAGTTAAGTACAAAGGTTAAAACATACATCATATTTAGCCTATTTAACAGCCTATTTAGCCTATTTAGCAAGTTTAGTACATAGGTAGACATAAACATCCTATTTAGCCAATTTTACAGCCTATTTAGAAAATATGTAGACACATAAATCCTTATTAACTCATACATCCTACTTAGCATATTCAGCCTATTTAACAGCCAATTCAGAAAGCTTAGTACATATGTAGACGCATACATCCAATTAAGCCCATTTAACAGGTTATTGAGCCTATTTAGCAAGTTTAGTACATACGTAGACATATTTATCTTTTCTAGCCTATTTAACAGCTTATTTAGCCTTTTCAGCAAGTAAAGTACATACGTAGGCACATGCATCCTTTTTAGCCTATTTAACAGCCTTTTTATCATATTTAGCAAAGTTAGTTCATAAGTTGACACATACATCCTATTTAGCCTATTTAGCAAGTTTAGAACATACATGAATGTAGACTCATACATCCTAATTAGAATATTTAGCCTATTTAACAGCCAATTTAGCAAGCTTAGTACAAACGTAGACGCACACATTCAATTTAGCCCATTTAACAGGCTATTTAGCGTATTAAGCAAGTTTCATACATACGTAGACACATACATCCTATTTAATAGCGTATTTAGCTTATTTAGCAGGTTTTGTACATATATAGACACATTCATCATATTTAGCATTTTTTTCCTATTGAACAGCCTATGTAGCTTCTTAAGCAAGTTAGGTACATATGTTAAAACATATATCATATTGAGCCTATTTAGCTTATTTAACAGCCTTCTCAGGCTTATTATACTATTTTTTATGTTAAGTACATAGTTTCATACATGCATCCCATTTAGGCTATGCATTAGCCTTTTTTAGCCGTTTAGTATACTAGTATTTAGCAAGTTAAGTATAATGGTTAATGCAGGCATCATATTAAGTATATTTAATGACCTTTTCAATCTTTTTAGACTATAGAAAGTTTAGTACAAAGGTTTTCTCATACAGCATGAGTGGCATATATATTAATCGTTATTGAGCATATTTAGTAAGTTCAGTAAATAGATTCAAACATACATCGCATCTGGCTTATTGTACATCCATTTCAGCCTATTTACCACGCGTAGTACATAAGTTGAAACGTACAACCTATTTAGCCTATTAAACAGTCTTTCAGACTATTTATCATGTTTAGTATATAGGTTCAAAAATAGATCCTAGTTAGCCTATTGAAATGCTTATTTATCAATCTTTTCTGCTTATTTAGAAAGTTTAGTACATATGTTGAAAAATACATCATAACAAGTCTATTTAGCCTATTTTAAAGCCTTTGCAGCCCATTTAGCAAGTGTAGTACATAAGTGCAAACATACAACATTTAAAGCCTATTTACACAGCTTTTAAACCTATTAAGCAAGTTTAAAGTATGGTTATTACATACTGGGCACGTGTTTTTCCCAGTGTACACCAGTCCCCCACACACACCATCCACGCCACAAACAGATGGAGACTAAATCAAAATTAAATGTCATCTTTGTAAAAATTAAAATATCTTCAATTAAAACTTAAGTACATAGGAATTGACACTGTATTACTACATTTGTCCAAACATTTGCAGTGTAGTAAGTTTATTATTTAGGAGTACATGGACACAATATTTGTAATTACACTATGCGACTACAGGTGGGGAAAGTCTTTGAACACGCGCATGTGAATGAAATGAAGTCAATACATAAAGTTAAGTTTTGTAGTAACATTTGTGCTTTTTTAATGTATTATTGATTGTTATTCACGTAAAATAATATGGTTGTTGCAGCTAGAATATCAGCAAAAGTTGTAGCAATAAATGCGATCATGGTGATTGTGTAATATTATAGTTGATTGTGGTGTTCTTTGTGTTCATGCTGTTAAAAGAGTTTTTTATTTAAATGTTTGTTATTGCTTTTCGTGTGTTTGGGTTTATAATACAATTGTTGATGTTGATGTATTTAAAAACAACATCAAAACCATTTGATGAAAACAATTAAAATATGTACGGGAAGGATACACAAAAAACAAATTCCATATGCTTGACAATTGAATACACCTTTTAATTGAACTTCATTTAAATTAGATACTAATTATTAGTCATCATTATACATTTTTACTTTCACAACATCACAACAAAAGACGTCCTAAGGGGCTTTTGTCCAAAGGGGCAAATGTCCTAGGGGGCTAATGTCCTATAGGGCTTTTGTCATAGGGGCTTTTGTCCTAGGGGCTAATGTCCGAGAGGGCTAATGTCCTACACTCAGATGATTGTATGTGTTAAACATTGATTGGCGTATACTGTTAAGTTGGGTTTCGCATCTAACTGTTGGAACAAATGTAAAAACGATCGTCCGGGTTGTCAATATAACGTTTGAACGAATGTCCGGGTTGTAAAAACAATGTTGGTACGAATATTTGCCTTGTGAACATTAGCGTAGGAACGATTCTGTGGGAACGAAAGTCCGGATACCAGTTTTCACTGTGCGATACATTTTATTTGAGACTTAAATCAAATACTAACAGACGAATGTTCGTTGTATATTGTATAATTATTTCAGAATTTCAATGACAATGGTATGCAAATGTAGGCACATCTGGTGCGGGAGTATGATGTCGCTATTTTTACTGATAACAATCATAAGAACAAAGGCAGCGCGGTATAAAGAGCAGCATCGCGCAAGCATGCGGCATGGTCAGGTCGGACCTCAAAGACCTCGTGAAGAGGCCGGTAGGACCTGTAAATAAACTCTGATTTAAATAAAAAAAAAAAAAAAAAAAAAAAGCATGCGGCATGGCGCATGCTCGTGGACAACAACATAGGTCAGGCTACAAAGACCTCGTGAAGAGGCCAGTAGGACCTGTAAATAAACTCTGATACACACACGCTCGTGGACAACCGTCGTTGCGTCATGCTATTATATAAACTGATATGATTGATAAGAACACAGGCATTGCGGTATGAAGAGCAGCGGGGCGCATCCTTAATGGTAACCGTCGCTGCGTCAAGGGACCTACACAAACACTGTGATTGTATAGGTCCCTGCTGCGTCCTACTATTTACTGCTAGTGGGATCACTAAAATTACATTGAAATATAAAGAAATGTACCCAAACGTATTTTGAAATTATGTTGTACTTCGTACTTTCAAATGCATGACATACTAATATTACTTTTACCAACAAAAAATTTCAACAATCAAATATAGTGTATAATTTAACTTGTTTGCTTGACTACAAATATTTAACGAAGTTGTGTCATGAAACCCTCAATTTATAAAAAGTATTTATACTATTTAGTATTTGCTTCTCTTTTGATATTATCTCAGTTACCATTTGCACTTATAAATAAAATCCTAATTCAATAACATTTATTAATAATGAAATGATTTAATTAACTTTTGGTTGCAATATTTCAAATCCAAATTTGTGTTTATTATCCGGAAAAATGACAATATTAAGGAATTCATAAATTATATATAAATCATTAATGTTTTTTTACATCAGTATAAAATACATATATCCTTCTAAGCCTATTTAGCCTATTTAACAGCCTTCTCAGCCTGTTTAGCATATTTTACAATTTTCTTTAATAATACAAAATGTACTTTTAATAATTTTAAACTACATACTACTCAGCCTGTTTAAATTATTATGCAGGTTTATTAAATATGTTGAAATATATATATGATATTAAGCATATTTAGTAGAGTAGACTTTTTTATTCTAATAAGCGTATTAAGCAAGTTTTTTTAGAAACGGTTTGTAACATTCATCCTTGATTAAAAAAGGCTGAAATGGCCGCTAAATAGGCTAAATATGCCAAATCTGATGCAGTTTTAGGCCTTTTTAGAAAGTTTATTATAAATGTTGAAACATATATCATATTTAGCCTATTCAGCAAGTTTATTTAATATTTCGAAACATACATTCTATATAGCATATTTATCAGCTTGTTAAGCCCGTTAGCATATTAAGCAAGTTTATTAAAGACGTTAAAATGCATTTTATTTAGCATTTTGAGCTTATTTAGAATAATATTTAGCATATTCAGCAAGTGTATGAAATAGAATGAAATATACAACCCATTTAGCGTTCAAGCATATATAGCGTCCTATGTATTCTGTTCTGCAAGTTAATTAAATAGGCCGAACCATACATCATATTTAGCCTTTAAACAGTCATTGAAGCCTATGAAGCCTTTTAAGCTTGTATGTCTAACAGATTCAGCACATTTAGCCTATTTAACAGCCTATTTAATATAGTTAGAATAGTTAGAAAGTTAAAAGAAGGATTTAAATATAGCAATTTTAGCAAGTTTATAAAATTTGTCACAACATGCATTTTAAACACATGTAATCTATTTCGCAGAATATTTGGCAAGTTTAAAAATTATGGAAAAATACAGCCAATTTAGCCTTTATAGCAGCCTATAACAGATAATTAAGCATAATTAACACGTTACATAAATTGAATTAAAATACAGCCTATTTAGTCTTTTTAACAAGTTTATTAAACAAATCCTATTTAGCTTTCTAAACCTTTTATCAGCCTATGTATCAATTATATAAAATACGATAAATATATAGCATATTTGGCACATCAATCCTTTTAAGATGCTTAAAAATGTTATTAAGCACATTTATTATGTAATAAACACGATTAACCGAGAGTCGTTTTAGCCTTTTGAGAAGTTTAATTTATAGGTTAAAACATACATCCCATTAAGCATATTAAGCAAGTTTATAAAATATGATAAAATATAAAGGTTATGCAATACATCTAGCCTGTTTATCAGCATATTAAATATAATGACCACATACAGCACTAAATACTAGGTATTAAATACTGCATATTAGGTATCTTGTTAATAAATTTGAAATGTACATCTTATTTTGCACATTTTACATTTTCAGCAGATACATAAGCAAGCATATTTTAAAATATACAGCTTTTTTATTTAGCTTATTTGAGATAGTATTCATCTTTAAATCTAACATCAGACCGTGTATTTATGGCTAGACAAAGACGTACTCAAAGCTGTACTTGTAAAGACGGATTGTAGGACAAACGGCAACCGGGCAATTGGAATCCAGTGTTTTTTGCATACCCGGACAGTCGGCACCCTGTAAATTTGTTGACCTGGACAATAGGCACCCGATTAAATTGTAAACCCGGACAAACGGCACCCGATTTAATACTAAGAAGCAGTTAATGTTGTTTTTTACCAATGAAGACACTTGACTTAATATGGCTTTGTAGGGAAAGAAAATCCCGTCAACACCTTATCGTACTGATTAGTCTAATCCGCTGAATGGTTGTAAAAAAAAGATCGCTAATTTTTAATATAAATAATACCTGACGGACATTGCGATAGAAAAGTACTATCTTCATGTATTGTGGTGTTTTCAAATTATATATTGTATACATATATTGGGTCAATCACATTTTTTACTAAACCAATTAGCAGTTTAGACTAATTAGTTTAACAAGGTGCTGACGGGCTAAATCGATTGTCTTTAATCGGGTGCCGTTTGTTCGGGTTTACAATTAAATCGGGAGCCGATTGTCCGGGTCGATATATTAACAGAGTGCCGACTGTCCGAGTATGCAAGAAAACACTGGGTGACGATTGTCCGGTTGCCATTTCTGGAAATCGTAAAAACGTTTATTCGGTCTTAAATATTACGAATGTTCGGTTTCATATTGCTTCAGAGACACATATTTTATTAATCTATTATGTATAAGTTTATATTATTTTTTTTGTTTAAACAATCTTTTTGTTTAAGGTTTATTAATGTTAGAAATGTGTTGCGCGTTTCAAAAATGCACGTGTATTGGAATACACGCTGAAAACGCGTGATAGCGCCAGACACGGAGCGTGTATTGACCTCTCATCTAGAGTCCGTGCGCCAGATAACAGAGTGCGGCGGATGACCTCCCGGAATTTTCACTCGATGTAACCATTCTATTTTGTTAATACAATGTAGATAGATCTTCGGACACATCTGGAGCGGCAGCGGGAGCGTGTTGTGTAATGTTTATTGATATTAAGGATTGACCTTATCGCGATGACGTCACAAAAGGGGCAGTCCCTTAGCGACGGTGAAAACAATGCCCTAGATACGGTCGATTTACTACGCTGATTGAGCACCTCTGCTGATATTTCGTCAATTGCATTCCTATTGGGAAGTCGATAGGTAATTAAATGTCCTGTAATTGGTGTTTTAAAATGTCTTTTGACTATTATGAAGGGTTAGATTGCACTTCGAAAGCCCGATATGATCAGAAAATAAAACTAATTGGACTTAATGAATGTCCGTACAAATTGCAAGCTGGATGTTGGAAAAATGACCCGACCAAGTGGCCGATGATCGAGTACGGCGACATTCATGATTAACTTTCTCACTGAGACACCGGGTAAATTCATTTATTCTGTAATAATGGGAGTATCCTTGTAGATGTTGATGTAATGAGTATTGTCGTTCTTTTCAGGGTTCATTCATCTTCGAACATTATAATTATATTTCTATTATGTCAATTTATCATGCTAATGTGAAGCTGTAAAATACGTAGGGACATCTGGTACATGATCTACTGAAAGCCTTAGTTGTGTTCATTGTAATGAGTACGAGTGACAAATATTAAAATTAACACACATATATCTGTATAAATATTTGTTTTTCAATATAAAGAAGTGAAACTCCAGCTGCTGGAGCAGTATTGAATTTTCATTAAAAACAATTAGTTGGTCCTTTATATAAGGCAAGTGACCGATTGCCAAAACAGTACAAAACAGCACAATACAGCACAATACAAACCAACATAAACACAAAATATGAATAAAGCTGGGGTGACCGCCTTGGAACGGTCAATCCAAAGCATTGGGGGTTTAAACCTGGTTATAGAGCGCTCAACCTCACACTTGGCCCAGCAATATTCATAATACATTTAAGTGTAAATAAATTTAACGTCATAGCATTTTAACTCAAACATTATTTACACCCGTTGCTGTCAAACGTAATTTCTTTTTTATGATGTCGATCGTTTATTGTCGTAACATTAAATCTTAATACGGAATGACGTCTTTTTAATTAACTGATACACGCTAAATACGTTACTTGTTTTTTTACGTAAATTTTATAATTATTAAATACTTTAATAAATTAATCGGGCTAGTATCTTTACGGTGTACATTTCTGATAATCTAAATTGGACATGACTTTATATTTGACCATATGTCACATATCTAATTTAAGCAACTGTTAAGTACATCGGCGTTTATTATTCATCCAAATGACTGCTTAATACTACCAGAAAGAGGAGCCATGGTGGCATCTATCGTGTTAAATGACACTGTCTGGACCAACCAGTGTGGTTTATGACACCTTTTTGTCAGTTAAGTTTGGACAATATTTGATCAAAACGAGATAATCGGATTATGCAAAACAAAGGGGCAATTAAACACCAGAATACAAAAGCTTACACGATTTTAAGACTGATGCAAACAATCAAATGAAAAATATTGCATTTAATTTAATTAAATGTTTATTTAAGGTGTCAACGTGTTTTATAAAGCAACTGTATATTCAATTATTTTGGCTTAAATGACTGCTCAGTATGACAAGAGATGACATAGAGGTATCATACATTGTGTTTAATGACCACATGTGGTTTATGCAGAGCCCCAAGTATAGGTCCCCAGCTGGCTTTATGACACCGTGTTTTCTTTGTCTGGACAGTATCCGATCATAACGAGATAATCGGTTTGTGATGAAGAAAGGGGCATTCAAATACCTAACATGCGGAAACAAAAAGTGTCGAAATTGGTGTGAATTAAATAAAAACAAAAACATTTATCATGAGAATTTATTTAATACGTAACAAGGTAATAAGGTAACAAATATAGAGGTTCAAATCAGCTACTATATGTTGCATATATTAAAAATTTATTGGTTGCTTTCATCCTTATTTGTGTTCGTTCATTAAATTAAATTTATTATGAAATAATTTCTATTTCTGGGTATTTTTATTCTAAAAAATGGTCGCATGATGTGCCTTAACTTAAGAAAATTGCGAGCTGTGTTAAATATTTCAATGCAAATAAAATATCGACAGCGCTTTTGTTTTCACCGTCGTCAAGGGGCATGTAACTCTAACTGACGCAAGTGCCCGGATGTTGCGATAAGGTCAATAAGAACAAAGGCAGGGCGGCATAAAGAGCAGCGGGATGCATCCTACTTGGGAACCGTCGCTACGTCCTGATATTCATTGCTAGTTGGAGCACTGAAACGACAATAAGATATTACGTTATAAAGAAATTTACACGTTAATACTTAAAAATGCAAAATACTTTAAAATGATCGAAATTATAATTACGTTCACAAACTTAAAGATCGATTAAAATAATATATTTAAATAATAAAACTGAATTTCTTGATAATAAAAGTGAACACAATTCTGCATTGATTTTATCTGAGTAAAATTGGCACTTATAAATAGAATAATTATAAAAGTAGTGTTATCCTTAATGAAATTATAACATTCACTTATGTAAGAAAGGTTTTAAGTAAAATTTGGCGACCCATTTATTCATGATCGGAATGATACATATCCATGTCTGATGTTTTGACAGGGCGGACAGTCGCTCCTACATTATTTTGCCAACCCGGACAATCGCTCCTACATTATTTTGTCAACCCGGACAATCGCTCCTTCATTATTTTGACTCCACGGCAAAACATATTATTCGCCGATCAAAGGCTAACACCTATAATTAACCAACAATTAAAATTGCCAACCTGTTAACCTATGTCTTTATTTTCGCTTTCGCTTTAAGACATATCCTCGGCGAATTAGTAACACTGAAAAAAATATGATTTTAATTATTATTTCAATGTGATTATTTTCCTAAGGAATTAACAATTATTTATCATCTACATAGCTATGTTATACTTATCTTTGTAAATAATCTTATTGAATGTATTGAGTTGTTTCATTTATGATCTCATGTGTGTGTATATACTCGATTGTACTTCCTTGCTTGTATTATATGTTATGCTCTTCATGAATGGAGGAAAATAAAAGTATATCTATCAAAGTAAGCCGATTCAACATGAGCCGATCAATTTGATTTTAATTAATTAATTTACTTATTAACAAACTATGTTACAGCTTGTCGATTCTGTAAATATAAGGTAGTTATAAGGGCACTTCGGACAATGGTTCCTACATTATTTCTATCAGGGACATTCGTTCCTACAATACATTTATTGGAATAAGTGCCATTTTGCGAATGGAATAAACATAAAAAACCGCATTTAATCAATAATTGCTATATCAACAATGGTAGTATCAATCGATAATGACCACTTTCACACCTTTGATGTGCGAACCGTGCATAAAGATTACAGAATGGCGTCACATTAAAGGGGCCTTTTCACAGATTTTGGCATGGTTTGAAGTTTGTCATTAAATGTTTTATATTGATAAATGTAAACATTAAATTTAAAAAGCTCAAGTAAAAAATCTAAAATAAAATTTAAGACAGGAAAAAAAGGAGCCCGCAGCAGGACTCGAAGTAAAAACGCATTAGCCAACTAAGCTATCCTGCCAAGGATACATAAGATGCGTATTTTATACCTTGTATCTTCGTAGTTTCACAAATTTAAACGACAACAACAGAACTCTCCAAATTATTCAATCGCTTCGCGTTGCAACGCTTTATAATTTTTAGGTTTTTAAATCGTCAAAAGATGCATATAATGGCTATATTAGACCATGGCAAATGTTCAGTAATACTGTTTCTTCACAAATATCATAATTAATCCGAAAATTTGCGAATCTGGAACAACTTTTCTCAATTTTGTCAATTTACCGCACCGTGAAAAGATCCCTTTAAAGTGAAATAAGGTTAGTAAACAATTGGCTAGTTCATTTTTTTTTACATTGACCCATTGATTGATACGACACTGCACGATTTCTTAATCGGCATTTCTATGATTATTAAAATAGTGTGTTAAAGTGATACTGAACGATTTTTGTATGTGTTGAATTGTAATATATTGATAAAATGTTACATGTATATGTTACAATAACACAAAACAGACAAGAAAAATTATACATTGAAGACGAAATTCATAAAATGCAACATGCTGGCGAATTTGAATGTACAGACATTTTCGATTTCAGAATTAAATATCTGGCTTACAGTATTTGGCATTTTTCGACACAAGTTGGCAATTTTAATTGTCGGTTAATCATAGGTGTTAGCCTTTGATCGGCGTACACTACGTTTTGCCGTGGAGTCAAAATAATGTAGGTGCGACTGTACGGGTTGACAAAATAATGTAGGAGCGATTGTCCGGGTTGGCAAAATAATGTAGGAGCGACTGTCCGCCCTGTCAAAACATCGTTGGAGCGACTGTCCGCCCTGTCAAAACATCGTAGGAGCGACTGTCCGCCCTGTCAAAACATCGTAGGAGCGACTGTTCGCCCTGTCAAATTTTGCGTAGGAGCGATTGTCCGTAGGAGCGATTGTCCGGATTACTAAATTATGCAGCATTTCAGTATTTTATTATAGAAAAAAAATCTGGTTTAATTTGTACTAAAACAACTTAATACTGACCTCAAACACTTTATTGTTGTACTGACATATGTTCTGTAAAAAACATGTTGTCTTCCTGTACCTATGAAGTTTCATGATCCTAGGCGTAAGTGTTCTTGAGTTATCATCCGGAAACCATCTGGTGGGGACGGAGACCCCACGACACCAGTACATAATATGATCTGCAAATTTACTCTTAAACTACATCCAAGAACGAGTCACTGTGGCATTAACCTTGGACCTAGTGACATCAAAATCAATAGGAGTCATCCGCCAGTCATAATAAATGTACCTATGGAGTTTCATGATCCTAGGCGTAAGCGTTATTGAGTTATCATCCGGAAACCATCAGGTGGACGGACCGACCGACCGATCGACAGACCGACCGACCGACCGACGGACAGACGGACGGACCGACCGACCGACCGACATGTGCAAAACAATATACCCCCTCTTCTTCGATGGGGCATAATTAGACAGAGATTTCACTTTGTATTAATTAAAATCAGCTGTTTACAAGCAAACAAAATACAACACAATAAGTCATGCGACCGGGATAATTGACACGCAGAGATATCAATATCGTGTTTTGACATATACGCACCTCAATTTCAACAATCAGTATCAATATGTGTTTCACCAAAATGCAAATTGTTCTAATCTTATGTCTTGTAAGTAAACTAATAAATATTAGACGTGCGGTTTCAATATTAGTTGCAATTGTTAATTCCCTTCATAACTTACAATGTTAACCAGTTCATAAAACTATCGTCCAACTTCAATATTCTACCATTACTTACTAAATTGTATAATGCATATATAATGTAGGTTATGAGCTTGTATATACGTTATTGCTGAATTTATAAATATTGTTGTTGTCGCTGCTTTTGAATAATGTTAGGTATATGTATATAAATTGGGGCAAGGAAAATGCAAGCCATCTGTCATTTCCGGTATTTAAATACATGTACATGTATTGTGATCGACCATATTTAAGAAACAATTAATTTGTAAAAAAAATACACTTACCTTTCAACATTGAAAGGCAGTCCGCGCAGAAATATCATAATTGAATATGTATTCTAATAGCGAAAATAGGGGAAGAATATTCGGGAGCCGATTGGCTGAGAGACAAAGGAAACTGATGCCGATTTTCCAAGAGGACAATTTATTCGAGGGTCATTTGTCCTAGTGGACAAATTTACGAGGAACCCATTGTCCGGGAATGCCAAAAACGCAGGGAGCCGATTTGCCGGGTGCCGTTTGTCTGGATACAATGTGTTTTGACCTTTTAACATGTTAACCTATTTGTAAGATAATTAAACGTAATATGCAGGTTAACAAAACAATTAGTACTGTCCCCCTACTCTAGCTCTAACGGACATAAATTCAGTTCGGACGACTACCAACGTTTTGAGCTTCAAATGAGCTCATCCAATTTTACTAACAATTGAGATAGTAGTTTTATTAAATAAACACAATTTAGTATTTTCCATAGCATCGATACTTGAATCCAAAATAGATTATACACCAGTAACACTTGTGAAACTGCACAATAAAAATGCCACAAAGCAAATAACATTTGGGGCGGGCAGACGTTGCTAAATTATGTCTAGAGTGTCGTGTGTCATTTAAAGTTAAGTTATATAATTAAGCGTCAACAGTATTATTTACTGAAAGTTTTGTCGACAGAGCATCAAAACAGACTTTCGCCTGGTTTAAATTAATTCATTACACCGTGCGATATTCTAATTTATTACCGAGTAATTATTCGTATCCCTGATTCGTTGAGATGTAACGTAACAACCAAATATCTGAACAGGATCATCACTCATTATCACATGAATGCTGAAACATACATGTCTTAAGGCGTGACAGTGTGCATGATGTTGCACGTATATTTTGTTAAATTGGTCTTTTTGAATTAAGTTAGATAAATATATCCAATTGCACATCATGAACTACACTTAATTTTGTCAAGAACTCGGCAATAGCAACGCAAAAATAACAGTAAAAAAACCGAGAGCCAGCTTACATGCGCGAAGAAATTATAATAAACAAGAATCCGGGAGCCAAAACGCCCCGCATGCGCGTATGGGTGAATAATGGTTACACTAAACCTATATTTCCCACAGGCAAAAATGTCGCGTAATACGCTAAATAGGTTGCACCTGGCTCCGATCCTAATTAAAAGTCCCGGCCGAAACTAGGTCAGCCCGACAGGCAGTCGACGGCTGGTCAGCGTGCACTAGGTCTCTTCCGGGGGATAACTCTTGTTCGTCCGAAAGGGACCCTTAAAGGGGCATACCCGCTCACAGGCAAAAATGTCGCGTAATACGCTAAATAGGTTGCACCTGGCTCCGATCCTAATTAAAAGTCCCGGCCGAAACTAGGTCAGCCCGACAGGCAGTCGATGGCTGGTCAGCGTGCACTAGGTCTCTTCCGGGGGATAACTCTTGTTCGTCCGAAAGGGGCCCTTAAAGGGGCATACCCGCTCACAGGCAAAAATGTCGCGTAATACGCTAAATAGGTTGCACCTGGCTCCGATCCTAATTAAAAGTCCCGGCCGAAACTAGGTCAGCCCGACAGGCAGTCGACGGCTGGTTAGCGTGCACTAGGTCTCTTCCGGGGAATAACTCTTTTTCGTCCGAAAGGGGCCCTTAAAGGGGCATACCCGCTCACAGGCAAAAATGTCGCGTAATACGCTAAATAGGTTGCACCTGGCTCCGATCCTAATTAAAAGTCCCGGCCGAAACTAGGTCAGCCCGACAGGCAGTCGACGGCTGGTCAGCGTGCACTAGGTCTCTTCCGGGGGATAACTCTTGTTCGTCCGAAAGGGACCCTTAAAGGGGCATACCCGCTCACAGGCAAAAATGTCGCGTAATACGCTAAATAGGTTGCACCTGGCTCCGATCCTAATTAAAAGTCCCGGCCGAAACTAGGTCAGCCCGACAGGCAGTCGATGGCTGGTCAGCGTGCACTAGGTCTCTTCCGGGGGATAACTCTTGTTCGTCCGAAAGGGGCCCTTAAAGGGGCATACCCGCTCACAGGCAAAAATGTCGCGTAATACGCTAAATAGGTTGCACCTGGCTCCGATCCTAATTAAAAGTCCCGGCCGAAACTAGGTCAGCCCGACAGGCAGTCGACGGCTGGTTAGCGTGCACTAGGTCTCTTCCGGGGAATAACTCTTTTTCGTCCGAAAGGGGCCCTTAAAGGGGCATACCCGCTCACAGGCAAAAATGTCGCGTAATACGCTAAATAGGTTGCACCTGGCTCCGATCCTAATTAAAAGTCCCGGCCGAAACTAGGTCAGCCCGACAGGCAGTCGACGGCTGGTCAGCGTGCACTAGGTCTCTTCCGGGGGATAACTCTTGTTCGTCCGAAACGGGCCCTTAAAGGGGCATACCCGCTCACTGGGAAATGACGCATACGACATGAAGGCTAAATAGGCTGCATGCACGGGGCCGATCCTAATTAAAAGTCCCGGCCGAAACTAGTTCAGCCCGATGGGCAGTCGACGGCTGGTCAGCGTGCACTAGGTCTCTTCCGGGGGATAACTCTTGTTCGTCCGAAAGGGACCCTTAAAGGGGCATACCCGCTCACAGGCAAAAATGTCGCGTAATACGCTAAATAGGTTGCACCTGGCTCCGATCCTAATTAAAAGTCCCGGCCGAAACTAGGTCAGCCCGACAGGCAGTCGACGGCTGGTCAGTGTGCACTAGGTCTCTTCCGGGGGATAACTCTTGTTCGTCCGAAAGGGGCCCTTAAAGGGGTATACCCGCTCACAGGCAAAAATGTTGCGTAATACGCTAAATAGGTTGCACCTGGCTCCGATCCTAATTAAAAGTCCCGGCCGAAACTAGGTCAGACCGACAGGCAGTCGACGGCTGGTCAGCGTGCACTAGGTCTCTTCCGGGGGATAACTCTTGTTCGTCCGAAAGGGGCCCTTAAAGGGGCATACCCGCTCACAGGCAAAAATGTCGCGTAATACGCTAAATAGGTTGCACCTGGCTCCGATCCTAATTAAAAGTCCCGGCCGAAACTAGATCAGCCCGACAGGCAGTCGACGGCTGGTCAGCGTGCACTAGGTCTCTTCCGGGGGATAACTCTTGTTCGTCCGAAAGGGGCCCTTAAAGGGGCATACCCACTCACAGGCAAAAATGTCGCGTAATACGCTAAATAGGTTGCACCTGGCTCCGATCCTAATTAAAAGTCCCGGCCGAAACTAGGTCAGCCCGACAGGCAGTCGACGGCTGGTCAGCGTGCACTAGGTCTCTTCCGGGGGATAACTCTTGTTCGTCCGAAACGGGCCCTTAAAGGGGCATACCCGCTCACAGGCAAAAATGTCGCGTAATACGCTAAATAGGTTGCACCTGGCTCCGATCCTAATTAAAAGTCCCGGCCGAAACTAGATCAGCCCGACAGGCAGTCGACGGCTGGTCAGCGTGCACTAGGTCTCTTCCGGGGGATAACTCTTGTTCGTCCAAAAGGGGCCCTTAAAGGGGCATACCCGCTCACAGGCAAAAATGTCGCGTAATACGCTAAATAGGTTGCACCTGGCTCCGATCCTAATTAAAAGTACCGGCCGAGACTAGGTCAACCCGACAGGCAGTCGACGGCTGGTCAGCGTGCACTAGGTCTCTTCCGGGGGATAACTCTTGTTCGTCCGAAAGGGGCCCTTAAAGGGGCATACCCGCTCACAGGCAAAAATGTCGCGTAATACGCTAAATAGGTTGCACCTGGCTCCGATCCTAGTTAAAAGTCCCGGCCGAAACTAGGTCAGCCCGACAGGCAGTCGACGGCTGGTCAGCGTGCACTAGGTCTCTTCCGGGGGATAACTCTTGTTCGTCCGAAACGGGCCCTTAAAGGGGCATACCCGCTCACTTGGAAATGACGCATACGAGATGAAGGCTAAATAGGCTGCATGCACGGGGCCGATCCTAATTAAAAGTCCCGGCCGAAACTAGTTCAGCCCGACAGGCAGTCGACGGCTGGTCAGCGTGCACTAGGTCTCTTCCGGGGGATAACTCTTGTTCGTTGTATGTTTCAACCAATGTATTAAATAGGCTAAATAGGCTGAACATGCTATTAAATAGGCTAAATAGGCTAATTAGGATGTACCGTATGTTTCAACAGTTGTCCTACACTTTCTAAATAGGCTGAAAAGGATGTTAAATAGGATAAATAGGCTAAATAAGATGTATGTTTCAAGCTATGGCTAAATAGGCTGAAAAGGCTGTTCAATAGGCTAAACAGGCTAAATACGATGTATGTTTCAACCTATGTTTTAAACTTTCTAAATAGGCTGAAAAGGCTGTTAAATATGCTAAATAGGCTAAATAGCATGTATGTTTCAACATTTATACTAAATAGGCTAAATAGGCTGTTAAATAGGCTAAATCGGCTAAATAGGATGCATGTTTCAACCTATGTACTAAATAGGCTAAATATGCTAAATAGGCTGAAAATGCTGTTTACTATGTACGTTATAGGCTAAATAGGCTGAAAATGGTGTTAAATAGGCTAAATAGGCTAAATAGGATGTATGCTTCAACCTATGTACTAAATAGGCTAAAAAGGCTAAATAGGCTGAAAATGCTGTTAAATAGGCTAAATAGGCTAAATAGGATGTATGTTTCAACCTATATACTAAATAGTCTAAATAGGCTGAAAATGCTGTTAAATAGGCTAAACAGACTAAATATGCAAAATAGTATGTATGTTTCAACCTATATACTAAATAGGCTAAATAGGCTATTAAATAGGCTAAATCGGCTAAATAGGATGCATGTTTCAACCTATGTACTAAATAGGCTAAATAGGGTAAATAGGTTGGAAATGCTGTTAACTATGTACTTAATAGGCTAAATAGGCTGAAAATGCTGTTAAACAGGCTAAATTTGCTAAATAGGATGTATGTTTCAACCTATGTACTAAATAGGCTAAATAGGCTAAATAGGCTGAAAAGGCTATTACATAGGCTAAATAAGCTAAAATAGGCTAAATAGGCTATATTGGCTGAAAATGCTGATAAATAGGCTAAATAGGCTACATAGGATGTATGTTTCAACCTATTTACTAAATAGGCTAAATAGGCTAAAATAGGCTAAAAATGCTGTATAGGCTGTTAAATTGGCTAAATAGGCTAAATAGGATGTTTGTGTCAACTAATGTACTAAATAGGCTAAATAGGCTGAAAAGGCTGTTAAATAGGCTTAATAGGCTAAACTCGGCTAAATAGGTTGAAAAAGCTGTTAAATAGGCTAAATAGGCTAAATAGGATGTATGTTTCAACCTATTTACTAAATAGGCTAAATAGGCTAAAATAGGCTAAAAAGGCTGAAGAGGCTGTTAAATTGGCTAAATAGGCTAAATAGGATGTTTGTTTCAACCTATGTACTAAATAGGCTAAATAGGCTAAATAGGCTAAATAGGCTAACTTCACACACGTTGATTTAAGTTGGTTTTTGCCTCTCAAAATACACTTACGCTTATCCCCCGTCATAGGTCCATTGTGTTTTTTCATACTTTAAGTATTAGGCCATCAAAACAGTAAAATGTTAATTAACGGTATTTCTACTTTGTCGACTTATTATTTTCATCACATAGTCATACACCATCGTAATTGATACTATAAAACAATTATCAACCTTGACAAAAACACACCTTAGACTTATTTGGATTATTTCATCGTTTATAGATGCAGCCACGTCAAAGTTTCTTCAATTTCATTTTAGAATTCTTATACATATAGTTATTATTTTTTATTTATTTTTTTTGTCAATTTATAAATGTCTGAAAACTAAAAAACATGTTTGTTTTTTTTAAATCCGTATTTTCTGATTGTGTTAATCCGAGTGAGAGTTTAACCACACTATTTAATTAAATTAAATTTCATTATGAGAATGCTTAACAGGGGTTAAACTAATGTCAGGTTATCAAACTGGGTATCATAATACATTTATTTATTTATTATACTTTAAAGGTATATTTTGAATCTGCCAAGTTTACAAGAGCATATATGTTAGTACAAAATCCAAAAAATGTAGACTATCTGTTTAAACAACTTTATCGTGAGTGTTTGGCATCCTTATTGACAATTATTTTCTTATTAAAAGTTAATTAAGTTTAACATTTATTACCATCTAACGATAAATAAGAGGCAGGGGTGGCGAAATCAAATGTCCGAGTTGCCCGAGTCGTACATTTGCTTGTCCGGGCAACTGATTTTTTTCAATTAAGTTGTCCGTGGACAACCAGTCGGGTTGAGAAATACAAAAAAATAGATTGTATTAAAGCCGTTATTAAGTTTTACAAAAACCGGATGTTGACACCCGATAACATTGTCAGTGCTATTTGCGGAGCAATCAAGATAAAATATGGGCACTCTCCTGCACAGTGGTCTCGCTTATTCTATAAGCATGATAAGAGACCAGGAGGCTAGCATGCCGCATTTTCAACATTCGGCCCGTCTGTTTATTAGGCAGTGTACAGACTGGTTTGCTCGTTCATTCCGTACCTAAATGATGAACGTTCGTCTTAAATTTTAAAATCAATTATGAATACCAAAGGGGAGGTATAAAACCCGGAAATGTCACGAAAACCCAGAGTGTGTCACATCGCTCCTACCTAACTAAATTTCTAGACTCACAAACGTCGGGACGTTGGGACGTGAAAAGCCGAAAGCCGAGTTGGATTACGTACAGTTTCGTTGATTGGGTGAAGTGTTCCGTTTGAATCAATTACAATTTATATTAAAGTTGAACAAAGACGGTAAAATAGTCATTATGTATAAAAAACATTTATATAATGTATAATTTGAACATTACATTTCCTGGCTAATTTCATCTGCAAAAATGAAAATTACATATTGAAATACTGTTTTAAAACACCGCTGTGGTTTTAACCGTGTTGAATGGTAGAACTCACTACATACAATTACGACTGAATTATAACATCATGACGTATTTTCAGATGAGCTTTTAAAGCATTTGTTTACATTTAAAGCAAAATCACACTACTTCCTGAAGTACAACTTACTCGCGTGTGCTTGATTGGTTTTCCAATTTTATAATTCAAACCCGAAACTAAAAAAGACAGGAAGAAAATTCATTCAAATTCAACTGACATTGATGTAAAGACCGGAATATTATATTGAGATAAAACACCAAATAACACGTAAACAGGAAAAAATAGTTTTCCCTGACAAAGAAGAAAACTTGAACAATTGATCATATGATACGACACAATTGGACAGGAAGAAAATTCATTCAAATCCAACTGACATGTATGTAAAGACCGGAAGATTATGTTGAGATCAAACACCAAATAACACTTAAACAGGAAAAAAATAGTTTTCCCTCACAAAGAAGATAACTCGAACAATTGATCATATGATACGACACAATTGGACGCGTTTGGCCATTCCGAAAGCAATGGCGTAAATATTGAGCGGAGATATTTGGTAAACAAAATAATTATGTCAGCAATATATTTCGGCGTTTTACTCACAATATCCCGCTTATAAATCCGGTTGTGTACGCAAATATTAACACGTGTAATGTTTCAAAACACTTCATTTTTATACTTTGATAATCAGTGCTTGCTAGTCTTCCTTATGCTTCATTTCTTATCAATGGCGTTGATACCATTTTAAAAATACTGTAGTACGTGTTAACCATGATACCAACAACCCAATACGTTACAACATAATACTACTGTTCTGAATGGTTTGGTATAGTGCAACCTTTGTGTCATAAACGCCTCATGATATTGTGAATAACCAGGATGACTGACCAAAAAGGTCAAATCACAAAATGCATTTGCAAAATGTGAACTCCGTTAGCCTGATGACAAGTTATCAACAACTATGCTGGTTTTGCAAGTCTATTATTTTAATAAAATACTTTTAAATACTGTTGCTCAAAAAGGTACAGGGCAGCGTATACATACAAGTAGTATTTAAAGACGAATGTGCTGTTCTACTTGGTTTGAATAAATATAAGATAATAAAAATGTCAAAACAAAAGCTAAATGGAAGAAGTTCAAGATTTATTTCGTTATTTCATTTAAAAACTTGTACTTTCGTAGTAATGGCAGTCAACACAGTTTTGAAATTAACCTGGATATATGGTATGTGTTTGTCTTGTGTTAAACTAATTTTATTTACAACTTATTTTATTTGTTGTTTTTAAACGTGTATTCAAAAACAAACCATGCAAAATACGAAATTTGATATTGATCAAGTGTTACATTAATAGTTGTAATTGTATAAGTTAATAACATTTAAATGATGTGTCAATATTATATTCATGTTATTATCAAAATATGCTATGACGTAACGTAAAAAAGTCCGTCCATCCAGAAAATTGCCCATGTGATGTACATGTTTTCTTAATAAAATTTTAATTTTTTAACATAGCGTCATGATAATTATATCAAACGAATCAGCTGAAAAATGCGCATTTCACATTATATAATACAAAAAACAGAGATACCGACATTTAAGGAAAACCTATGTTTAAGTGATCATATGGAATGAGTGCTGTATTGGACGTCATCATTGATGACGTTCAATCGAACGAATGATAAAGGGGGCTAAAATTCGTTAAGCTCCAGCGTATAGCAGCGATTTGGGAGTCTTGAAAACTTGTCTGTAACTTTTGCTGAAATTTGACATGTATATGGACCAGAACTCGATCTACACGATGGCGTATTCGTCATATCTGGGAAAAGTCCAGTTTTTGATAAAATTACGAAAAAGTGGTGTTTTTTATTGCGCAATCGCTATAAAATGAGTTCTCGCCGGAAGCGTTAATAGCGTTAATAGCAACCCAAACACAATTCAACCCAAGGAGGCAATTCACGCGATAGACACTTCAAATTTGATTTTAATTAATACATATTGCGATTTTATTCCCAAATTAATTAATAAGTTCATATTGTGTTTAACATACATAGCTGAACCCGTTTAGAAAATATTAACAAAACAAACAAAAACAAACAACAGTTAAATTTCATTGATGTAAATATGGTAACCTGATTACATATCCACTAGCGTACACATGAAAAATAGTTCGCAAGTAAACAACAAACAATCAAATTTAAACGCAAATAAGCGAACAAAATATATAAAATAAATCCGAGAAATCGATACTTAAAACTACAATTTCTGCACTTAAAACATTTTTGAGAGTCATTAAAACACATAATTTCGGAAGTATACAACCAACATTCAAAATGGCTGCCAATGCGTTCGAAAAGAACGCGAGAAAGTATTTACAAAATAACATCATCAAAATAATTAAAGTGAACGCTACTTCGCCGTGTTTTAGATAAGTATACGATCTATTGAAAAACACTAGCATTTGACATAAACACACCCGTGGATATGGAAATAGACATCACGCGGCTCCCGCATTTTGCGCTGTGTACGGTTGTTCAGAAAACTTGGTAAGTGTCATTGTGTTCTTGAATTTGTCCGATGAGTTGAATTTTATATACCATTACCATACAAGAAAGTTTTCAAACACATTTATTTCTTACGAAACTTAACTTGAAAAATAAACAACACAAATATAAGTGGCACGAACTGATAGTGGAACGAAACGGCAATCAACCGTTAAAGTTCAAGGGCATAATTTGAATGGAAATACATGTGTTGAATATTGGATAAATTAATTGTTTTGCCGTTAAAAGGGTGAGTTTTTTTGGTTTGGTTTGCTTATTTTTGTATCAAAACACAAGTTTTATAGTTTGATTTCTGTACAACAGTTCAGTTAACGTTACATCTTGAATTTAGGCGACGGCGAGGTATAAAACCCGGAACTATCCGGAAATCTTTATGGTAAAACCCGGATCCGATATAAATGGTTATAACTTCATTATTATTCGTCCGATATTAATTATAATGGTACCGTTGTAAAGAAGATCCTCTACAGATTCTAACCATATCAAAATATTTTATGGCAGGGTCGTAGTCGGCCTGTAAATCGCGGACAAAGTCGGCCTGTTTTAACGTTTTTTTTTACACACGCAAATGCCGAAAAGAAAACCCGGATCCGATATAAATGGTTATAACTTCATTATTATTCGTCCGATATTAATTATAATGGTACCGTTGTAAAGAAGATCCTCTACAGATTCTAACCATATCAAAATATTTTATGGCAGGGTCGTAGTCGGCCTGTAAATCGCGGACAAAGTCGGCCTGTTTTAACGTTTTTTTTTACACACGCAAATGCCGAAAAGAAAACCCGGATCCGATATAAATGGTTATAACTTCATTATTATTCGTCCGATATTAATTATAATGGTACCGTTGTAAAGAAGATCCTCTACAGATTCTAACCATATCAAAATATTTTATGGCAGGGTCGTAGTCGGCCTGTAAATCGCGGACAAAGTCGGCCTGTTTTAACGTTTTTTTTTACACACGCAAATGCCGAAAAGAAAACCCGGATCCGATATAAATGGTTATAACTTCATTATTATTCGTCCGATATTAATTATAATGGTACCGTTGTAAAGAAGATCCTCTACAGATTCTAACCATATCAAAATATTTTATGGCAGGGTCGTAGTCGGCCTGTAAATCGCGGACAAAGTCGGCCTGTTTTAACGTTTTTTTTTACACACGCAAATGCCGAAAAGAAAACCCGGAACCGATATAAATGGTTATAACTTCATTATTATTCGTCCGATATTAATTATAATGGTACCGTTGTAAAGAAGATCCTCTACAAATTCTAACCATATCAAAATATTTTATGGCAGGGTCGTAGTCGGCCTGTAAATCGCGGACAAAGTCGGCCTGTTTTAACGTTTTTTTTTACACACGCAAATGCCGAGAAGAAAACCCGGAACCGATATAAATGGTTATGACTTCATTATTATTCGTCCGATATTAATTATAATGGTACCGTTGTAAAGAAGATCCTCTACAGATTCTAACCATATCAAAATATTGTATGGCAGGGTCGTAGTCGGCCTGTAAATCGCGGACAAAGTCGGCCTGTTTTAACGGTTTTTTTTACACACGCAAATGCCGAGAAGAAAACCCGGAACCGATATAAATGGTTATAAATGCATTATTATTCGTCCGATATTAATTATAATGGTACCGTTGTAAAGAAGATCCTCTACAGATTCTAACCATATCAAAATATTTTATGGCAGGGTCGTAGTCGGCCTGTAAATCGCGGACAAAGTCGGCCTGTTTTAACGTTTTTTTTTACACACGCAAATGCCGAAAAGAAAACCCGGATCCGATATAAATGGTTATAACTTCATTATTATTCGTCCGATATTAATTATAATGGTACCGTTGTAAAGAAGATCCTCTACAGATTCTAACCATATCAAAATATTTTATGGCAGGGTCGTAGTCGGCCTGTAAATCGCGGACAAAGTCGGCCTGTTTTAACGTTTTTTTTTACACACGCAAATGCCGAAAAGAAAACCCGGATCCGATATAAATGGTTATAACTTCATTATTATTCGTCCGATATTAATTATAATGGTACCGTTGTAAAGAAGATCCTCTACAGATTCTAACCATATCAAAATATTTTATGGCAGGGTCGTAGTCGGCCTGTAAATCGCGGACAAAGTCGGCCTGTTTTAACGGTTTTTTTTACACACGCAAATGCCGAGAAGAAAACCCGGAACCGATATAAATGGTTATAAATGCATTATTATTCGTCCGATATTAATTATAATGGTACCGTTGTAAAGAAGATCCTCTACAGATTCTAACCATATCAAAATATTGTATGGCAGGGTCGTAGTCGGCCTGTAAATCGCGGACAAAGTCGGCCTGTTTTAACGGTTTTTTTACACACGCAAATGCCGTAAAGAAAACCCGGATCCGATATAAATGGTTATAACTTCATTATTATTCGTCCGATATTAATTATAATGGTACCGTTGTAAAGAAGATCCTCTACATTTTCTAACCATATGAAAATATTTTATGGCAGGATCGTAGTCGGCCTGTAAATCGCGGACAAAGTCGGCCTGTTTTAACGGTTTTTTTTTACACACGCTAATGCCGTAAAGAAAACCAGGAACCGATATAAATGGTTATAAATGCATTATTATTCGTCCGATATTAATTGTAATGGTACCGTTGTAAAGAAGATCCTCTACAGTTTCTAATAATGTTAAAATATTTTATGGCAGGGACAGTGTTAACCTGTAAATCGCTGTGCGGTAAAAGTTGACCGAAAAATACCGTGTTTTTTTTAACACAGAACAATGTCTTGAGGAAAACACGGAAAAGCTAAAAGGGGTTATAAAAGCATCCTTTTCCCAACCGACCATACATTTTTGGTACCGTTGTTACGGTATTGTTCCACTGTTTCTAAATATGTAAAAAATATTGTGAGAAAGCATAATATGAAATAAGGCGAAGCATCAAAGCGAAAATGGTTATAAATGCATTATTATTCGTCCGATATTAATTATAATGGTACCGTTGTAAAGAAGATACTCCACAGTTATTAACCATGTCAAAATAATTTATGGCAGGGTCAGAGTCCGCCTGTAAATCCCGGTCAAAGTCAGCCTGTTTTAACGGTTTTTTTTACACACGGAAATGCCTTAAGGAAAACCCGGAGAAGGTAAACGGGGTTATAAAACAGTATTATTGACTCGATATTAATTATAATGGTATTGTAGTACAGGAGAACCTCCACAGTTTCTAACCATCTAAAAATATTTTAAGGCAGGTTCAGATTCAGCCTGTAAATCGCGGTCAAAGTCGGCCTATTTTAACGTTTTGTACACGCGCAAATGCCTATAGGACTACCCGGAAAAGGTGATAAAATCATCACTTTCCCAACCGACCATACATTATTTGATACCATTGTAATGTAAACAATGGACCTATTCCTACGGCCGTGTTAATACCAATATGAAAAGATGCCATATCAATCCACAACCCCTGGGTAGGTAGATGGGCACCTTAGACCACTAAGTCACGGTAACTATGTCTGTTACTGCTACTTTTGACATTGATATTACCAGTTAAATGTCAATTTCGTGACATGGTTCATGCAATACCCTGAAATTTTCCGGGGACACAGTAACAACAACTGCCAATTAAGGATACAATGGTCGCGATCACAGGTTAGTGCCACCCTTGTATATCTGCTCTTGGCATGTTGTTCTTACTTACTGTCAATCGAAGATTTGGGTCTTGGGTAGATATACAGCTTGTTGTCAAACCGTTCCGATCCGAATACTTAAATAAGAAGTTTTTTGTTAAGAAAAAAATCATAACTGCAATACAAGTCTAGCTTTGATCACGATATAAATCATATAAACATTTTATGAATCGGTGTTGATATAAAGTGTGTTAATTGACCTTGTGCTCGAATTGTTGTGTTTGATTTTATTTACTTACAATGCCTTTAGTAGTGGGACATAGCCAGACAAAGTACTTGTCTGATTATTTGTGTAAGGGATCGTACACAGTGTTCTCGTATTCTGGATATAAAACGCTCCAGTTTATGTACGAGAGGGACGTTTTTGAAGTTGCGCCTTTCTTTTCGGTAAGTACCGTGCACAGTACATATATATATATATATATATATATATTATGATATGATTATATATTGTATATATGGGTAGATTGCTCACTATGTATTGTTCACGATGTCTATACATAGTTATTTACGGGTGCATACAATCACCGCAAAGTACAGAAAAGCATCGAATAGCACCGAAAAGCACCGAAAATACACTCAATTTCTCGCTATATATATGCAATATATCGTTTCTAGTGTGTGTTAACGGGTTTAATTAGTTAATTAATGGTTATATGATTGTATGTCTATACTACAAAATTGGATAAATATCGGCAATATACCGACCGAAATGCTTTTCCTGTGAAGACCGAAAAGCACTCAATTTCTCGCTATATATATATATATATAGAGTTCCTATAAACGGATTTAAATTAAATAAAAGTTAAGAAAAACATGTGTGGAAAAATACCAAATAAGCCAGATACTTCATTCTGATTTCGTCAATACTGTACAGATCTTAAATTTACGGATCATTGTAATTTCCTGCAACGATATCTATTCATACGACACACGAACACTAACACGGATCTTAATTAAGCAGACAAATGCTTCTGCTATTCACAAATTCACACGAGCCGCACTTTTATAAAGGATATTAACTGAATATACACTTATTGACAGAGATCAACGCAAATGTATATTATGTAACCTAAATGACATCGAGGATGAATTTCACTTTGTTCTTAAATGTCCTTATTATAATGATGTTAGGAATGCATTAATTCCGAAATATTATAGAATCCGACCGAATATGTTCATGTTTATTAAACTACTTAATAGCACAAACAAAACTGTATTAAGAAAGCTAGCCATGTATTGTTTAACATGCTTTAAAATAAGAGAAAATGTCATATATATGTAGTGTTAAATAGAAGTACATTTTTCACAAAAAAAAATAAGGTCAGAAATATGTAACTGTATCTATATTTTTGTAAACCTATATGCATAACATTGTGTGACCACTGTGTATTAAACCCATCCATGTACCATTCTCACGAAATATGTTCACGAAATATATTTCGTGTTTATTTAGATTATTTATTCTTTAAAATTATGTGTGTTTTTGGGTGTACTTCAACGCATGCTGTTATTTATATGTATGTTAATAACGATGAGCTTCACATGCTTAAGTCAAAAATAAACTATTCTGTTATATTTGCAAAGGCAGCAGCATCATACTAAAACAATCCCAGAAAAATAATGAATATCAACCGACATGACCGACAGAAATGATTCGATGCACGATGTGAATCAAAATTTAGTTTAAGTAATACGACACAAAGAAACTTTTTTAGTTTACGGATCATTTCGGCTTAGAGGACTAAGACAGTCATGTAAAATATCAAATAAAATATATAGTTATAATCAACTGGTAGCAAGTTATAAATATATCGGCAATGTACCAACCGAAAAGCACTTCATGCTGTTTATCATCTTATACGTAAATTGATGTAAATGTTTTAAGTTTTTCTAATTGACGTGAAACTCTTAAATAGAAATTGCAGCATGAATTTTAGTTCATGTGCTTTGTATTAATAATAGCGATTTTAATGGTTCCATTAAAACCATTTATTGCGCGAGCATCGAGACACTTTTGAGTTATTGATGTTAGCACAATGCAAGGTGACACAATATTATCAGTTTTTAATTATGTGTAATTTCATTCGCACCTCTCGCTTAACTCAACGTTCAAAGGCACGCGCACTTTCACACTTTATTAGCGCCGTCTTTAATCTGTTCTATCTCTTTTTACAGAACAGATTGATGTGAACTTAATGAACACAATTATTTTAACTAATGCAAGTTTAGCTAGAATTAATATATGACTTCTTGCTATACAATCATTATCATTCGAAAATGGATCTTATTTAATTGTGGTTCCTTCTTTGAACTTATGCTGTCCGCCAACATATAGAAAAGGTAGTGTCAGTAATAAATGTATTGCTTTAGATTCACATGTTTGTTTTTTTTAAGATATGTAAGATGCAAATGTGTCTAACTTATATTGTTTTCTGGTCTTTAAGCTATCTGATATATGTGACTACGTGCTATTTTGTTGGAGAAATGAAAGATTCAAATGTGTCTTATTTATATTTTATCCATGTATCGTGTGTATTCAGTGTCATGCGAAAATATATCTTATTTCTTAATTTCCACCTTCACACTTTATTAGCGCCGCCTTTAATTAGTTCATTAAATTAATTAATTTAATATAATGTGCAACGGTGAGGTGGATCAATGCTCGTTGTTAATTTAAATACACACCACTTCAGCAATAAATGAAATCAGTTATTTTGGCTGTAAATCCATTTTTTTCCGTACAGTAGCCATGTTCCTGTGTATTGAGCTGATAAGATCACCACAGCAAGTTGCTAATACACAGTGTAGACTTAAACGAAATTGGTTATTTTGACTGTAAATCCAATTTTTCCAGTACAGTAGCCATTATGACCATGTTCCTGTGTATTGAGCTGATACGATACCCACAGCAGGTTGCTTATACACAGTGTAGACTTCCCCTGTTTTATTATAGTATTTGTTATTTACCTGCTTGGAATAAATGACGTGTATTCATTCGGGTCTGATGGCGTTTTGTTAAAGGTCATTTAATGCAGCAAAGCTGGTTTTCTGACTTAATTTTTTAATCATTTCAATGTAAAAAAGAAATAATGAAACAATGAATGTGTAATTTAATTCTCAACTCTCGCTTAACTCAACGTTCAATGGGACGCGCATAGTTCTTTTTATAAATTATGTACAAATATAATATGCTGTACATTGTTGTTTATTTACTCAAGAAGTACCAGAAAGAAGCATTGTTATGTATAAAGCGCTTTACTTTTTCAAAATTCTACATTAAATAAAGAAATATCGTATTTTTTGGTTAAGTGTACGTGCTTGATATATATTCATAAAATAGCAGTTTTTTTTTAAACATTCGGTCTTTAACCTTTAATTTGATGCAAATGAAAAGAAGAACTGCCTTTTTTATTTTTATACTTAAATCAACATTTAACGAAGTCATTATTGACTAAATAAATATGTACATTTTTTCACTCCATTAAAATCGGCCCTTATAGTTTACTTTCATGTATATATAGAATAATTGAGTGCTTTTCGGTGATTCTATGCTGGCGCGATAGTGCTTTTCGGTTGCAAATAAAAATACTTTTGTGCGTGATCTTTACACTTAAATCAATATTTAACGAAGTGATTAATTACTTAATTAATACGTACATGTTTTCAATCCATTATAAACGGCACTTATGGCTTACTTTCATGAAAATATGAAGAAATTGAGTGCTTTTCGGTGATTCTGTGCTGTCGCGGGAGTGCTTTTCGGTAGTCACATGAAGTGCTTTTCGTTCGGTATATTGCCGATATTTATCCAATATGGGGCATTAATACATCATAATAAACACAAGGTAGTATAGATATGCATGAAATATAACCATTTTTATCTAATTTAGTCCATTAACACACAATAGAAACGCATTTTTGCATATATATTGCACACTAATTTTGAAACATGAAATAATAATGTAAATAGCATTCATTTCTGTGAACTCAGGTTTATTCGCGAATATTAGTATGTTCAGTAGTCAGGCTAGAGACCGACCGGAATGAAAATAATGAGCTATGTAACAGAACTTGTTTTCATTGTACAGATAAGATCGAGGATGAAATACATGTACTCGTTCACTGTCCGTTGTATGTTGATGTTCAGGAGGGTTGACATAATTTATAACTGATATAGTCTTTAATTGTAAGCTATGTAAATATTGTCGTTGTTTTTAGGGTCTGTTAGTTATAAATCAAGCGTGGGTAACCATTGCTAATGAGTTAATTTCCGACCTGGTCATAATATACTTGATTTCTTAAACCATTTTATATTATGCGCGTTAGTGCATCTTATCGCAGTGTCATTGTTTTACGTAAATATATTTATATATCTATCAACGGTTACTAGATTTACCGAAAGCGCGGGTACAAATTAATGCTCGTGTAAACACGTTCATAAAAACATAAATTGCATCAAGATTATGACTTTGTTGAAATTATGATCTGTTTACGTCGTATTTGCTCAATCAGCATTTAGTAGTATAAGTCTTATAATCTAAGTAATTTACGTCATCAACAATGCCACCAAAACCGTTTATGCGATTCTAATTAAGAGCGCAGTATTTAGCAGATTTGAATAGAAACCAACACTCGTTAAGTCATGTAACGCGCTAAAGAAAGTATATAATGGCCATTGAAGAAACATGCCTAATTTGTGAAATTTCTGAAGTCGCGAATTCTTCAGAATTGTGAAAATGAGTCGCGAACTTGCAATATTTGCGAAAACACGTGAGTTTTCCAAATTGTGATTTTTTAAAGATTAAATGTAGTAAATAGTTAGTATTCAATAATTTCATTTTTTTTACACTTCATTTATTCGGAAATTTAAACATCGCATGCCATTAAACTGAAATAATGACCCTATGATTATATCTTCAATATACTTAGTATAAGAATAATTTTTGTGTGAACGCATCTCCTTGCAATTTCAATTGATTTTCTTTCAACTCATGGACATTATTCAGGGCGACATGCAGTTGTGCGTAATTGCGGAAAGTTATGTACTGTCTATTATGTAGAAAGTTATGGCCATTGGAATATCTGATTCTATTAACCCCAATTGTTCCTGAATCTGAATACCTAATTCCCCCATACAAAGGTTAATATTTATGTGTAAATTGTTATTCATGATAACAATTCACTGTCTCAGTAAAACGGCTATTACCGTCAAACACAGTATTTATATAGTATTCCGTATCTGAAAAAGTGTTCATTTCATAAAGCATGTATGTTTCCTTGGTTAAGAAAAAAAAATATTCATATGTTGAATAAGGTTGAGCATTTTGATCGAGGCAATGTAAATACAAACACGCTTGTATGTGTTAGTGTTATTCTATTATATCATTAAAACACCCTTGTAAATGTTTGGTCATATCTTCTGACCACATCTAGAATATCAGAACCATACTACGGAATTTCAATAACATCTTTTGCAAAAATTGATTGTGTATATTTGTAAGTATTATACTGAATAATACAAATAAATCCGTATCAACTCGCTTTCAACTGTGTTTCTGTTTTTGAAGTTTTTAATATGCATTGTTTATTCGTACACAGTACGGTGTGCCAAACCTGTAATAGTGAGAATTGAGCCATGAATACATTGTATCCTAAATGAATACACAAGATCCTTATCAGTGAATTCATTATATGATTTTCTCCAGAAATGAGATACACAGTAAATTCGCTGCTGCCTAATACACAACTCATAGTGAAACATTTGTAATTGAAAAATAAATGACCGCACACTATAGAATCGTCATTATAATTATCATGTTTCTTGATATTACTTGTTTTATCACAATCGTATATAAAGTAGGGCGAGATTATTAATAGCACTATCCGGATTCCGTACTTTAATAATACTTGTTAGGATTTTCAACTAAATTTTCTGAGTCCCCTAAACCTAAATTTTCATAAAGGACCACACTCGTGTCACTTATATGCAACGTTATGAATGCCCTTCGTAACGGTCATTTGGTCACGCTTGGTCAATATTTGTGCCCGCCTGAGCCCCTCCCCTGTGATGACCCCACCAATTTAAGGTAAAACCTAAGAAACTGGTCGTATGCATGCGCGATAAGAATTTTCATCCTTCTTTGTCCCCATCTCACCTGAATCTTATTTTTCTCAATTTCTCTTGTATGAACGGAACATGAATATATTGTTTTTTCTTCACATCAAATCCCGTTCATTGTACATTAAACCATATTTACAGGTTGTTGTTTTCGTCGTCGGTGCAAATGACATCGGCACAAAGACCCCGGTTCGAGTTTTTGAGGACATCGTGGCACTCTGTGAAGGGGTACACAACGCTACACCAAGCGCGACTATCCTTATATCCGAACTACTCCCAAGGGCACGGAACCGCTTCAATGGCAACGGTTATCGACAAGACTTCCTAGAACACTGGAACTACGATGCTGGCGTTGTCAACAAGCTGCTACGCGAGTTTGCCAGCAAGGTGCCGTGGGTTCGTGTCATTGAACATCCGGAATTCCACACCATGTTCGGTAAACAAACTTACGTTTTACTGTATCTTCTTATACTATGTGAACCCGTAATATCGATCCACACGTTTAACTATCGATAATGCTTTTGGATATTTGAGTTTGATAGTACTATTCTTTCGCCCGCAAGTAACTTCAATTTTCCCTGAATATGTAATATGAAAAGACGCTACAATTGGCTAATGTTTTACGCTCTCTTAAAGTTTGTTAACTATTGGCCTACTTACATCAAGCTTCCGTGCGGCAGAGTTTGAGAGGTCGCATATAGAACGGGAGGTTATGGGTTCGAAGACCGCCAATATCAGGATGTTTTGACATTCAAAAACTATTTTGCTAACACACATTGGAAAAATATAGATGTTGACATTGGTGATCAATCTTGTGGCACTGTTATTATATATTATGTATTCAACATAACTATGGTGGTATCATGGAATATCGACCTCGACTTAAATGTCCATCATCTTTAATTATGGCGAACAACGCAAATTCGTAACACATGGGTGTTTCGTAAACAATGCGAAATTTTAAATTTTGAAGAAAAACTTAACTGCTATTCTTATTATTGTTTATCTATACATTTCTCTAAAAACAATAGTTGTTCATTTTTTTAACAATCTTAGCTTGGTCTCATTGCAGGAGCCAATGTCTATCTCCTCAGCAGAGATGGTCTGCATCTGACCATAGATGGTACGAACACGGTTGCAAGCAACATAGAAACAGCCGTCACGTCTCTAACGAAACCAACTAGACCGACTTACCCAGGGCCTGATACTCAGTCCAGCCGTCCCGCGCCTACACATACAACACCGACATACAACACCGACATACAAATTAATCTATCTCGTCCAATAAAATGCAATTTATGCCTTCGACATCCAGCCCCGGAAAAAGGGGGGGGGGGATAACTTCCTATATACGGGTATATAGGGATGTGCCGAAAATACGGGGTGAGTTTTTCGACTAAAATTACTGATATGGGTATGGTTTTGAGAATCTAAGTATAGATATGTGTATTGAAATCCGAACTTTGCTTGTATTTAAATGCATATATATTTGAAAGTATTTTAAGTATCAAAATGGGTTTGATAAATTTCATACTGGATTTACAAATAGACAGATAATTCAATAAGTATACTGGACAAATCGTCATTGATTGCATTGGACTCCGAATATACAACGAAAAAAAGTCTAAAGGTATATTTACAATGATATGCACAACCATTTTTGTACTTCAGTCACTTTTTCGCAATTTAATTTAAACCACACCATTATTGATAACGTTTGTTTCGAACGCTAACCATTCTGACCATTTTTTTACAAACCCGCGATCACGTAGAAGCGAGTTATTTTATGCCTATGGAAGTTTTCTAGTATGCATGACAAACACAAGATCCAAAATGCGTTTTGGGCTCGTTCGAATTTTTAACAAATATTTTACTGTTAACTAAAATGCCACGTCCGACTTGTCATTAAAATCCAGAGAGTCAAACGAAATGCACATCCACATTATGCTCTCTTTCAATTTATCTTACATTTTTTTAACCACATACACATGTCTGCTCTTTTTTTAATCTTATCGAAGTTTACAATAATGCATGACAAACAAACAATCCTAAATACGTTTTGCATTTGATGATGCTTTGAATAAATAATTAACTGTTAAAAACAAACCACGTTCATATGTCGTCGCTAATTCTATCGAAAATGCGTTTAAACTATGTGTCGTATTCTGAGAAAACTGGGCATAATGCATGTGCGTACAGTGTCGTCCCAGATTAGCCTGTGCAGTTCGCACAGGCTTATGAGGGACGACACTTTCCGCCTTAATGGTATCTTTGCTAAGAAGAGACTTCATTTAAACGAAAAATGTCATAACAGCGAAGAGTGTCGACCCTGTTTAGCCTGTGTGGACTGTATGTTAAATATTTTGAGGTTAAACTAGTTTTTTTCGTCACTGAAATGACCACACACGATATACGTCACAAATCTCCTAATTGAAATGTAAAGCTACAAGGCAATGCAAAATTAATAAAACATTATCTTATGAAAATGAATGAAGATGTTTCGATTAAAGATTTATAAATTTACGGAAAAAGATTTTATGTTAGTCAATTGTGTTTTGCTATGAGCAGGGATGTGCGAATAACTGTAAACTTTTGCTGAGCAAGTCATTCATGCTATAATACAGAATTGCAGTTTACCTACATATTTTTCAAAAGGTCAGATAGCTTAATTGGTAGAGCAACCCAGGCCGGTATCATTAGATGGCTCATGGGTGGGTTCGGGTTCGAATCCCGATCTGAACTTCGTAGGTAAACTTGTGGTTGCAAGGCTGGAAACGGATAGTGTGACAATTTGTTTTCGGCGGGGTTTTGGGCTAACCGTTCAGTTCATCAGTTCGTCTAGTCACATGAAACCGTTTAATATGGCCTGTTTGTTGTTTAATTGCTGATTAACATATTTGACACAAATCGTGCAGTCCCGCTTTAACTCCTTATTTATGTTGGCTATATTGCACTTTACCGGTACGCTGCCATCATGGATTCCGAAATTTGCGCAACTTAACACTAATTATAAGGGCTTGGGTTATAGTGCGTACCGGTAAAGTGCAATTGCCCCGGACTGTTTAGTTGCTCTTATCCGCAGATGGTATTCGAACCATATATACTTCAGATGAGTGCAGACATAAGGTGATTTTATCTATTTTACAAACAGCAGCTTTTGTGCGATTTTAAAACAAAAAAGTTACTTAGTTACAAGGACTGTTATGTTGCTCTTATCTGCAGTTGGTTTTCGATCCATAAATGTTTCTTCCCGATTTGTGCAAAATAAGGGTTTATATGAACTACACGGTCGGCAAATTATCACCATTTTACAAACGGAAGCTTTTGTGGGCTTTTCAAACATTGCCTCGTGTGACCTTTTAAACTGCAAATATATCGTTCTAAATCATAAAACAATTTCAATGAAATGTACATGTAATTCTTTGGAAACGTTTTTCTAAGCAAGTTAATCATGCTATTCAACAGCATTGCAGTTTACCCATATATTTTTCAAAAGGTCAGAATAGCTTAATTGGTAGAGCAACCCAGGCCGGAATCATATCTTATTTAGATGGCTAATGGGTGGTTTCGGGTTCGAATCCCGATCTGACCTTCGTAGGTAAATTGTGGTTGCAAGGATGGCAACGAATAGGATGACAATCTGTTTTGGGCGGGGTTTTTGGGCTAACAGTTCAGTTCATTAGGTCACATGAAACCCTTTAATATGGCCCGTTTGTTGTTGAATTGCTGATTAAAGTAATAATTGAAAGTTCATTTCCTTACTTTTTAATAAAAGTCTTTACGAACTCCAGGTTCTTCTGCTAGAAGTGCCTTTAATGATTTAATTCAAATATTTTCTGTATATAAGTTGTGAGTTAGTTTCTTCACGGTGCGTATATTGTATATTGTCATCTAGATTTGCGTGTGTAAAAAAAACCGTTAAAACAGGCCGACTTTGTCCGCGATTTACAGGCCGACTACGACCCTGCCATACAATATTTTGATATGGTTAGAATCTGTAGAGGATCTTCTTTACAACGGTACCATTATAATTAATATCGGACGAATAATAATGCATTTATAACCATTTATATCGGTTCCGGGTTTTCTTTACGGCATTAGCGTGTGTAAAAAAAAACCGTTAAAACAGGCCGACTTTGTCCGCGATTTACAGGCCGACTACGATCCTGCCATAAAATATTTTCATATGGTTAGAAAATGTAGAGGATCTTCTTTACAACGGTACCATTATAATTAATATCGGACGAATAATAATGAAGTTATAACCATTTATATCGGTTCCGGGTTTTCTTTTCGGCATTTGCGTGTGTAAAAAAAAACGTTAAAACAGGCCGACTTTGTCCGCGATTTACAGGCCGACTACGACCCTGCCATAAAATATTTTGATATGGTTAGAATCTGTAGAGGATCTTCTTTACAACGGTACCATTATAATTAATATCGGACGAATAATAATGCATTTATAACCATTTATATCGGTTCCGGGTTTTCTTCTCGGCATTTGCGTGTGTAAAAAAAACCGTTAAAACAGGCCGACTTTGTCCGCGATTTACAGGCCGACTACGACCCTGCCATACAATATTTTGATATGGTTAGAATCTGTAGAGGATCTTCTTTACAACGGTACCATTATAATTAATATCGGACGAATAATAATGAAGTCATAACCATTTATATCGGTTCCGGGTTTTCTTCTCGGCATTTGCGTGTGTAAAAAAAAACGTTAAAACAGGCCGACTTTGTCCGCGATTTACAGGCCGACTACGACCCTGCCATAAAATATTTTGATATGGTTAGAATTTGTAGAGGATCTTCTTTACAACGGTACCATTATAATTAATATCGGACGAATAATAATGAAGTTATAACCATTTATATCGGTTCCGGGTTTTCTTTTCGGCATTTGCGTGTGTAAAAAAAAACGTTAAAACAGGCCGACTTTGTCCGCGATTTACAGGCCGACTACGACCCTGCCATAAAATATTTTGATATGGTTAGAATCTGTAGAGGATCTTCTTTACAACGGTACCATTATAATTAATATCGGACGAATAATAATGAAGTTATAACCATTTATATCGGATCCGGGTTTTCTTTTCGGCATTTGCGTGTGTAAAAAAAAACGTTAAAACAGGCCGACTTTGTCCGCGATTTACAGGCCGACTACGACCCTGCCATAAAATATTTTGATATGGTTAGAATCTGTAGAGGATCTTCTTTACAACGGTACCATTATAATTAATATCGGACGAATAATAATGAAGTTATAACCATTTATATCGGATCCGGGTTTTCTTTTCGGCATTTGCGTGTGTAAAAAAAAACGTTAAAACAGGCCGACTTTGTCCGCGATTTACAGGCCGACTACGACCCTGCCATAAAATATTTTGATATGGTTAGAATCTGTAGAGGATCTTCTTTACAACGGTACCATTATAATTAATATCGGACGAATAATAATGCATTTATAACCATTTATATCGGTTCCGGGTTTTCTTCTCGGCATTTGCGTGTGTAAAAAAAACCGTTAAAACAGGCCGACTTTGTCCGCGATTTACAGGCCGACTACGACCCTGCCATACAATATTTTGATATGGTTAGAATCTGTAGAGGATCTTCTTTACAACGGTACCATTATAATTAATATCGGACGAATAATAATGAAGTCATAACCATTTATATCGGTTCCGGGTTTTCTTCTCGGCATTTGCGTGTGTAAAAAAAAACGTTAAAACAGGCCGACTTTGTCCGCGATTTACAGGCCGACTACGACCCTGCCATAAAATATTTTGATATGGTTAGAATTTGTAGAGGATCTTCTTTACAACGGTACCATTATAATTAATATCGGACGAATAATAATGAAGTTATAACCATTTATATCGGTTCCGGGTTTTCTTTTCGGCATTTGCGTGTGTAAAAAAAAACGTTAAAACAGGCCGACTTTGTCCGCGATTTACAGGCCGACTACGACCCTGCCATAAAATATTTTGATATGGTTAGAATCTGTAGAGGATCTTCTTTACAACGGTACCATTATAATTAATATCGGACGAATAATAATGCATTTATAACCATTTATATCGGTTCCGGGTTTTCTTCTCGGCATTTGCGTGTGTAAAAAAAACCGTTAAAACAGGCCGACTTTGTCCGCGATTTACAGGCCGACTACGACCCTGCCATAAAATATTTTGATATGGTTAGAATCTGTAGAGGATCTTCTTTACAACGGTACCATTATAATTAATATCGGACGAATAATAATGAAGTTATAACCATTTATATCGGATCCGGGTTTTCTTTTCGGCATTTGCGTGTGTAAAAAAAAACGTTAAAACAGGCCGACTTTGTCCGCGATTTACAGGCCGACTACGACCCTGCCATAAAATATTTTGATATGGTTAGAATCTGTAGAGGATCTTCTTTACAACGGTACCATTATAATTAATATCGGACGAATAATAATGAAGTTATAACCATTTATATCGGATCCGGGTTTTACCATAAAGATTTCCGGATAGTTCCGGGTTTTATACCTCCCCTTGAATTTATAAATATCGAAATAGATGTCGGAGTTTGCACATTTCGGACGTTGCTATGCAAGTTAGTTCTCGATAGAATATACTGTTTTACCTTTTCGCATACAGTTGTGCAGCTGTTTTCCATGTAATGATGCAATGTTTTACGTCTGGAATACCCCCCTCGATGATAATAAATCATTAACTTCTCAAATTATAAGCATCGTCAACTTGACAAGGTTCTGTCAAGATTTAATTTTTTTATTTAATTAATAATTAGTAGAATATGTAAAGCTGAGTAACATTAATTCAGACTGATTTCTGATTAGGGCAGTGGTTCACCTGATTCTCTCATAGGTTGACCACACCACAATTTATAGCAGTACAAAAACAAATAGCTTGTAATTATAATTGATAAATGTGAATGTTTAATTTATTTGTTTGCAACAATTTGGAACCTTTTGGTTTGAGCATTGTAAGCCTAGTGTATAATTGCCCCTTTGTTCAGCACACATGAATTGATATGAAATACAGCTATATCTCGTGTGGCGTATTTTCATTTAAACTCTGGATTTTAATGACTACAAGTCAGTCGTGCAGTTAAATATGTTTTAAAGCATAGAAAGAATCCAAAATTATTTTGGATTTTGTGTTTGCCATGCATAATTTAAATTTTCATAGGAATAAAATAACTTACAGCCACAGGATTACGGCTTTGTTATGCTAAGCATCGTATACAAATGTAATTAAGAATTAGTGTGGTTGTAAATAAATTTTGAGAAATGGAACGCAAAAAAATCACAGAAAATGGAAGTGCGTGCATGTTACTGTATCTTGCAACTTTATTGTTTTTAGAATTGGATTAAAGTTTAAATTTAGGTAAGCGTGTTGCTTATACTAAATTTAGTTCTTTATGTCTCCTTTGCTCTAATATGGTATGAAATGCGTATCTTGTGTAACGTAATTTCATTAAAACTCTGGATTTTAATGACGACAAGTCAGACGTGTTATTTTATTTAACAGTAAAATATTTTTTAAAGCATCAAAAGATTGTAAAATATTTCCGATTGTATTTTTGTCATGCATAATTTAATCTTCCATAAGAATAAATAACTCGCTGCGTAAAGATTTCGGTTTCTTAATCATGTTTTAGGTAAGAATGGTTAGCATTTGATACACAAATTTAAAAAAAAATAGTGTGGTTTTTAATAAATTTTGAGAAAGAGAAGGATGACCAAAATTGGAGGTTCATATCTTTGTAACTTTATTGTTTTGAGCAAAGGATTAAAGTTAAAATTGATGTACATGTAAGCGTGTCGTTAATACTAAATTTAGTTTTTTTATGACTCCTTCGCTTCTGTATATACAATGTATACACTACGAGACCCGTGATTGTTGCCTAATTTGCGGAGTCAAGGCGGACAGTTTGCTTTTTGAGTGGAAAATCACCGCGATTTCATGTGATTCGTCACATTTATATCGGTAAATATGTCTGAGAATTTCATTAACACAACCATATGACTACGCCATTTTTCAGAAGTGTAAAGAGTACAGTGCATAATGCGGGACGAGCGTATTTAAAAAGCTTATATCATATTTCTCGTAAATTACCAAATTATTTGTTTTGTCTAAATCAAATACCATGTTTGGCCAAGACTGTATACTGTCTAACTCCCCTTTCGGGTATTATTTGACAGGTAATAGATATGACAGATTACTCTGTAAGTATAATTGTGCACTCAAATTTTTTATGACAAGTTGAATTATTAGTATTGTATATACCATTTCCATGCGATAAATTTTAGAAACCCATTTATTTCTCACAAACTGGGGTTGAAAAGTAAACAACAACGGGGTTTGATTTTACATTCATGAGTTTTTTGGGGTGTTTAATACATGTATAGTCATTCAAATTACTAATGTTTGATAAGGTTTTATTAATTCTGGGTATAGTTAAAAATGTTCTGTCGGTTTAAAACCATGGCCGTTGAGGGCATAGCAGTTTTCTTTATATGGGCCAGTGGCTATAGTAAAATCTTGTTACCACTCTAGAAATCACATTTACTGTGCATCCTTCAAGAAACTTGGTCAGGTCATTTGTTCTAATGATGTCTTGTATAAATTAAATCTCAGCCAAGTTTGACACTGGGTCATTTGAGCTAACAAAATTGGTTAATATATTAAACAAACAAAAAGCATGTTTATACCACAGAAGTCACACTGTTAGTCTAATCTTCATCAACATCGGTATGCATATTTAACTTCAAAACAAATATTGGATCAGCGATTTCAATAGAAGCAGAATCCTGCGATTTGACGCGAGCAAATTAAAAATGACTCATTTTTGACGCAACCCTTTTTTCTGCCGTGCGTCATTTTGACGCATCAAAAATTTAACCCGAGGGTCAGTCAGTTAACATCTCCAGTTCCATGGTAATAAATCCGCCTGTGCTCCTAATCAAAATTAATGTTTCAGTATTTGAAACTCGGTCTATAATCGAGGGAATAGAGGTCTACCCCGGGCGTTGTTTTTTATACTCTCAAGTCATAATACTACACATAAACATTAAGAAAACACATTTTCTCAATTAGATATAAATTATCCGAGTAGAATTAAATTGCTACGTCTTGACCTTTGACATTGTAATTGGCGGACGTATTGTAAATTAACATTAAACCCGCGTTCAATTAAAAAATGGCGATTCAAACAACAACAACAATTCAAATTACAAGTAATGGTGATTCAATAATGGAGATAGCATTAACTGGATTTAACGAACATTAAATAAGGTTTCTTAAACCAGATAACAACAAGGAAATTTTGGATTATTAAAGTTAAACTACTACTGGTAAGGCATTCTTAAGTGTATATATTTCCGACATGTATAGTATTCGGATAAACAGCAATAGATATACATGCATTTAGATTGTGTTTTTGTACAAAAGCTATTATAGGGATGATGATAATATAACAAGGATAAATATGTGATGAAAAGGTGCTACAGGTACATATCTTAAATTACTTAAATGTGTTATGATGAAGTAGATTTTAATGAGCATTTATTGTTTTAACAAATAAACATAGTATACAGTAGTGATAGAAATAATAAAAGTTGTAAAATGAACATGTTTTGTTTTTGAAAAACTTAAAGTCGATATTGTTCGCACAAATTATTGATATTTTGTCCTTATCTTTGCGTACCAATTCATTAAAATATGCTGTGTTATGTATCATGGTATTTTTATTTAATAACGCAGTATAACTTTTTTAGATATTGTGTAACTCTTGGAGCATGTTTTTATCTAAAAAAATTGAATAATACAGACAAAAACACAATTAACGCACTTCAAAATTGACCCCAGAATTTTTCAATTTGACTCCTCAAAATTTCAGTCCAGGGGTCATTGACTCCTGGTTTTTATGGAATGAGTGCTATATTGACGTCATCATTTGATTTTAAATAGAAACAAATTCGTACCCATATTTCGTAACCATATTTTTTTCGTACCTATTTTTTTTTACCCATTTTTTCGTCCTTAAATTTTTTTCGTACCCACATTTTTTTTTCGTACCCATTTTGTTCGTACCCAAATGTTTTTTGTACCCTAATTTGTTCGTACACAATTCTTTTTTTTGTCCCCTTTTTTTTCGAACCCAAATGTTTTTCGTACCCATTTTTTTTTCGTACCCAATTTTTTTTTTGTACTCAAATTTTTTTGGTACCCAATTTTTTTTCGTACCCATTTTTTTTATACCCAAATGTTTTTCGTACCCAAATTTGTTCGTACCCAAAGTTTTTTTCGTACCCATTTTTTTCGTACCCAAATTTTTTTCGTACCCATTTTTTCGTACCAAATGTGTCCGTTCCCAATTTTTGTCTTACTCAATTTTTTTTTCGTACCCATTTTTTTGGTTCCCAAATGGTTTTCGTACCCACATTTGTTCGTACCCAAACAATTGTTCGTACCCATCTTTTTCGTACCCAAATGTTTTTTGTACCCAAATTTTTTCGTACCCAAATTTTGTTTCGTACCCATTTTTTTCGTAGCCAAATTTGTTTCGTACCAAAACTTTTATTCGTACCCATTTCTTTTGTACCCAAATAGTTTTTTCGTACCCTAATTTTTTTCGTTCCCTATATTTTTCGTATTCTAATTTGTTTTCGTAACCAAATTGTTTTTTTTTCCTACCCACATTTTTTTCATACCCATTTTTTTTTCGTACACAAAGTTGTTCGTACCCAAATTTTGTTCGTACCCATTTGTTCGTAGTCAATTTTTTTTCGTACCCGAATTTTTTCGTACCTAATTTTTTATCGAATGAGTGATGTATTGGACGTCATCATTGATGACGTTCAATCGAACGCATGATAAAGGGGGCTAAGTTTCGTTAAGCTGGCGCATATAGTCGCGATTTGGGTCTCTTGAAAACTGGCCGAACACGTTTGCTGAAATTTGACATGTATATGGACAAAAATGTGATCTACCTGTTGGCGTAGGCGTTATACCTGGGAAAAATCTAGTTTTCGAGTATTTTGTGTTTAAATATTTTTTCTGCGAAACACAACGCACGTAGATAAACATTGTGACGTAACGTCATGAAAAGCGCTTAGGCTAGCTTCCATCTTGTTAAGAAACAAAGAAACTAAGTTACGCGGTATTAATTCAATATATATACAGTTAGGCGTTAAATCTATAAACAACGACGTAATAATTGTGTTTAAATATCAATACGAAGTACACAAGCATGTCTTTTGTGCAGATCGAGTGTGGTTGTTTAGATATTCATGACATAAATCTATGTGTTATTGTGTGCGACGAGTTGAAGAAAGGTTTACACGGCGAGGCTTTCCGAGACGTGTCGGATAAATGTAAGTACACACTGGTATTAACATGGTATTCTATTTGTCGGATAATATCTTTAATATACGTGTGTTCTTATAAATATCCAATGTTATTCAAATTACAAATGCCTGATAACGTTTGATGAATTCGTTTTATCAATATGCATTAACATTCAAGGGGAATAATTTTATTGGAACGTGCGATTGAATGTGTGATGTTTGGATAATTAGTTGTTAAGCAATAAAAATGATAAGTATTCAGTTTGCTTTATCTCCTTTTCATTAAAAGCATTGTTTTACTGTTTTTTTTTCCTTAAAGTAAAACAGTTAAGTCGTCATTTTATCTTGACTTTAAGATATTGAAATAGAAGTCGGATATTTTATAATTCGGATGTTGCTACGCAAGTTAGTTGTCGACATAATATACTGATTTATTGTTTTCCTATGCAGTTGTGCAGCTGCATTGTAAGAAATGATGCGCTATTTAATTTATAAAATGTCTGCCTGTCCCTGATAATAATAAGTCTTTAACTTAACAAACCCGAGCAATGTCCATGGCCTGTCAAGATAATAAAAATATGTACAGCGGAGCAATATCAATGTCAGACTGATGTCTGGTTAGCGCAGTGATTTGTCCACCAGATTCTCACATAGGTTATTCCGGTTGTTAACACCACAATTTAACACTACATTTTTTTTATATAGCTGGTAATTACAATTGATAAATTTCATTGTTTTAATTAAATTGTTTGCACAAATTTGGACACTCATCATGTCTGGGATATGCTGGGTAAAATGGCCTTTGAATCAAAACAGACATCTTTTAATCTGCGATATGTAACAGTTTAAGTTTAAGACGTGTAAAATACCAGTATATAAATCTGAAAATATCCCACTAAACTAGGATGTACACCCTCAGTAATTTTATACCATACAAGAGAGCGAAGATGTTATGAAATACCTATCTCGTGTGGCGTATTTTCATTTTAACTCTGGATTTTAATGATGACAAGTCGGATGTGCAGTGAGTTGAATATTTTTATACGTATATTGTGTGATGTAATCTCATTAAAACTCTAGATTTTAATAATAACAAGTCCAACACATTACATATAACAGTTAAATATTTTTTAACGAATCAAAAAAATAAAAAAGTTTACTGGTAAATAAAACTCCTAAATTCCGTATAAGGACTGTACGTTACCAGTGATTTTTTCTGCCCATAATTACAGCCTCTTACAGGCCATTTCCTAATGGCAAAAAGTAGCAATTTTTCCCAATCGGACATAAATTTCCCCCAAAATATGCAAAAGTTTGCCAATAAACTAAATTATTGGTTTATTGAGTTTATTATACAGCAATTTAATTTCCCAGCACTTTATGATATAAATTTTAGAAATCGTGCATTTATAAATAATTTGTGAACTGTAATTTATAATCATTATCATAATTATAATGTTTACTTTTTCCCAATTGCATGGACTTTCTTGCTTTTTCCCAATCCATAAGGCACAGGCTGTAAAATATAAAGCGAAAAAAATCACTGGTTACAGCAATGTGTGAAACAACGTCATTAAAAACAAAAAAATATGTTTGACCACACTGGTGGGTAATTATGTTTACGAAAAATACAAACAATATAGATTTATGATATTACATGTTAGATTTTTATCACCCATAATCACTCATAAAGCTATTTTAATATTTATGTACAGTCAATCTTGTGGATGCGACCACTTGTATTAAGCGACCTTTGTCTTATGCGACCATTTTGAAATCCCACGGAGTTTTTTCGCTATATTATGATATTATATGAAGCGACTTTTGTCTTACGCGACCAGCGACCGCTAATTTTTGTGTATTTTGATCTTCGAATCTTGAATTAAGCGACCACTAGGAGGTAAAAGTGGTAAATCTATTTATCTTTCAGGAACAAATCCGTGTTAATTGTTTATCTAAGCCGATAAGATGTACTGTTACACCTCTGCTTTGTTTTCACACCAACCATACTGATTATGCTTTTTCTCATTGACTGGTTCTGACCGGTATTTTTGTAGACTGCGTATCAATTTATTGAGTTGAATATAGAGGAACGTATTACGCACAGTCTACAGCTTAAATAGTTAACTATGTGGAAAGTTAAGAGACAACACCGATTTTTCTCGAGTGAAGATAACAGGTGCAGAAACAATGCACTGTACGCGACAAACATTTCCTGAGAAGTGCGGAAAATAACCTATTAATCGGCATCATCTGTCGAAATCCGTACATTACCAATTTGTAATTATGCTAATTAGTAGATATTTGTTAGCCAATCACATTGTTATTTACTTAATAAATTTTCCAATCCTGTTTGTTTTGTTTTCAATTGACATGTTTTAATTTTTTCAGCTCATTATGTATCATAATCGAGTCAGATTTCCTTAAGCGTACATGCAGAAATTAAAATGTCAAAACAAAAAGTGTTAACGTTGAACGAGAAAATTCGGGTTTTGTAATTGTCAAAGAGGAAAAGTGCACGTAAAATCGCTGATGAGTTTGGAGTTGGTAAAACTCAAATTTAGAACATTCTTAAGCATAAAGCCAAGGTGCTTGAAGACGTGGAAAATAATGTGTCAGGTAAAGAAAATGCGAAAAATATTTCCTTTTCTATGTTGTTTTTGCAAATAAATATGTACACACAATTCATTTATAATAAATGATAATTTGTAGTAAGTGAAAAAATAAAACACATTATAAGTAAAATATTGTTTATGTTTTGTGTTTATTTTCATTTTGTTATAAAAGTAAACATTCTTCCAGAATGGCCTTTTTTATTTAAAGACCATTTTTTAAGAGACCGCTTTTAATTACTCCCTTGAGTGGTCTCTTAATACAAGATTGACTGTACATGTACATGCTTAGACAGTTTGTTAAAGCCAGTGCCTTTTGGCTTCGGAAAATAAGCATGATAAACCAAAAAATCAGGAAAAATAGCCTATACACCATACAATTGAGAAAAATGAAGAATAATTAATATGATTACAATAAAAATTGTTTTTAAGTGCATGTTTGAGTGCATTTTTAAATTTATAGTATAAAATGCTGCTTCAATTTCTTCTTACCTTTCATAGGTAAACAATGAAATATCATCTGCTAGTGCCAAATATGAATGGGAAAGCTGATTTATGGTCATATCGTAGCAAAAGTGAAGAAAATATGTGCATTAAATGAATGAATTCAGATTTTGTTATCTGGAATAGTTGTATTTCAAATAGATCCCCAACGGCCCAACCTATTATGGCTTAATAAGGGCTAAATTGCTTTGGGATTTAAAATCAAAAGGCATATTGAATGATCGTTTAGCGTTAATGTGCTACATGATGTCTGAATTCATCGCCAGGGACTCTGTGAGCCATTAACGCAACAATAGCTTGTGCGTATAGCATGATCATTTAAACAGAGCCCCATTCCACCAACATGGAATGGCGGACATATTTACAATATGGACATTGCAGCAGGCATTCAATTAAGCCAGCCTTCATATTTCATAAAATTATAAATATAACAAGCTTTATCGCTTCCTTTTATTCATAAAAAACACTTAAAATACATAAATGAATTTTTTTTTATCTATTTCTATTGGGTATTTTTACTTTTCAGGTAGCAGAATGTCTGCGGCTTATCCGAGGGCCAATTGATAAAAGTTGTTGATGCCAAAACAGGTAATAATAATAAATTATCAGGTACACAAGCAAATAAAAATATTTTTGATGCTAAAGGTGTGGAAGACTGTCAAATTCAGGTTTAGGGTCCCTAAAATCCTTATGGTCTTGTAATTCCTGATGCAGAATGTATTGATAGTGCTGAGTCCTGACACGTAAAGCTTGTGCTTTGTTCGCAGTGTTAGTTTGCTCTGAACAGGTTTACCCTTATTCCTGCCATTAATGCAGTCCCGCTGAGTTGATTTGCTACATGTACTTGTAAACCTACAATTAGCTTATTATCCCCACGCCTTTTAGCTCGTCCGTTGTGCGTTGCGCGGCGTCAACATTAGCCTTTTTAACTCTCCAGAGGCCACATTTAATGTCCAATCTACATGAAATTTGGTCAGAAGATTGGTTTCAATGATATCTTGGAAGAGTTCGAAAATGGTTACGTTTGCTTGAAAAACATGGCTGCCAAGGGGCGGGGCATTTTTCCTTATATGGCTATATAAGGCTATAGTAAAATCTTGTTAACACTCTAGAGGCCACATTTATAGTCCGATCTTCATGAAACTCGGTCAGAAGATTCATCCCAAAAATATTTTGGATGAGTTCGAAAATGATGCCGGTTGGTTGAAAAATATGGCCGCCAGGTGGTGGGGCATTTTTTCTAATATGGCTTTAGTAAAACCTTGTTAACACTCTAGTGGCCACATTTACTTCGTATTTTTTTCGTACCCATTTTTTTCGTACTCAAATGTTTTTTGTACCCAAATTTATTTGTGCCCAAATTTTGTTTCGTACCCTTTTTTTTTTCGTACCCAAATTTGTTTCGTACCCAAACGTTTATTTGTACTCATTTTTTAGTACCCAAATAGTTTTTTTCGTATCCTAATTTTTTTCGTTCCCTATATTTTTCATACTCTAATTTGTTTTGTAACCAAATTGGTTTTTTTCCTACCCAATTTTTTTCCTACCCATTTTTTTTCGTATACAAATTTGTTTGTACCCAAATTTTGTTCATACCCATTTGCTCGAAGTAAAAAAAATTCGTACCCGAATTTTTTCGTACCTTATTTTTTAATTTGTACCCATTTTTTCGTACCCAAATAGTTTTTCGTACCCTTATTTTTTTCGTACCCTTTTTTTGTATGGAATGAGTGATGTATTGGACGTCATCATTGATGACGTTCAATCGAACGAATGATAAAGGGGGCTAAGTTTCGTTAAGCTGAGGCAAATCACTGCGATTTGAGTTTCTTGAAAACTGGCCGAACACGTTTGCTAAAATTTGACATGTATATGGACCAGAATGCGATCTACTTGTTGGCGTAGGCGTTATACCTGGCAAAAATCAAGTTTTCGAGTATTTTGTGTTTAAATACTTTTATGGGAAAGGGCACGCGCACAGATAAACATTGTGACGTCACTTCACAAACAGCGTTAGACATCCGCCATCTTGTAACGCGACAAAGAAACTCAGTGTTATTAGTTCAATAAGCACAGAAAATATGATTGTGTTTAATTATCATTAATACAAATGTCTATATTTTGTGCAGCGGATGTTTATTCAGACGGATACGACAGAATTACGTAAGTATCATTGTGTACTTTACAGTAGATTTTACTACGGAAGAAATTTATTATATCTCACTCAGTCACTGACAAAATGAGCTTGACACATAAACAACAACCGGATCGGATTTACATCCACATAATATTGTGCGAATCCGATGCAATTCAAATTACTAATGTTTGATAACGTTTGATGAATTCGTTATATCAATATGCATTAACTTTCAAGGGGAATAATTATAATTGAAATGTGCGATTCAATGACAGTGTTATATTGGGATAATTATTCGTTTAGCCGTAACAGATAAGTATTTAGTTTGTTGTGTTTCATTTTCAACATAGTTTTACCGTTTTTTACTTAAAGTAAAACAGTTCAGTCGTCATTATATCTTGAATTTTAAATATTGAAATACATGTCGGATATTTCATATTTTCGGACGTTGCTACGTAAGCTAGTTGTCAACATAATTATTAAGATACATATTTACCTTTTACCATACAGTTGTGCAGCTGAAGTCTAATTAATGACGCGCTGTTTAATGTCAATAATGTTTTTCTGCCCGTGATGATAATAAGTCTTTAAATCAACAAACCCCAGCAATGTCAATGGTCTGTCAACATTAGAAAAATATTAGCTAAAGAAACTTCAGCGTACAATTTATATGGTATTGACATACCTGTTCTCTGAGGCCAACTCTGTATCTAAAGTCAACCAGAGTCGTAACATATTTATGTCACGCAATAAATCAAAGAATACTCATTTTCTTGGATACATTTCTACATATATTGGTGAATGAATATAAATTACTGCATCGAGGAATGTTTTAAGGTTTAAATGTTTCAAATGCATCTAACAATAGATGAAAATAACTCTCATCAGTCTGAAATTCACAATTTTGAAGCCATTGTCGCTTTGTCCAAGACTAGTTTTCATTTGGATACTGTCGGATCATCCTTGACATCTTTTGCTAATATTGTAAACATTGCCTTTGTTTTCTGAAATCTATTATTTGTGATTAACAACATACGTCTGGTGGATTATAAAACTGATTTCAGTGTGAATCGGGTAGTTTTAAATATTTACTTTGAGTTTGTATTTACACTACAATTTGTTAACAACACAAGCCAGAATATTCTAAAATACCGGGAAATGTCATTCTGAATTTGAAAACACTTGAGCACATGGTATACAAATATACAAATACAAATTTTATTTTAAGTCAGTTTGTACATAACAAGTATGACATTAACATCTACATTTTCACAACAATAACACGTATACTGAAAGCGCTTGGACAAAGCGGAAAGAATCCGGGTATTTCGGACGAGGGTATTTCCGGGACAGATTTACTCAATATGCAAAGGAAAAATATGATATGCCTAATCGACAATTTCAATTGGGTTTCGGAACGCATGGTTTTATTTTTCTATGCGTAATCGGCAATTTTACATTGGGTATTTACACAAATGCGCACCTAATCTGTAGCTCTGTTACAGTAATCTGTGAAACAACGTCATTAATAAAACAAAAAATATGTTTGAACACAACGGTGGCTAATAATGTTTAGGAAAAATTACCAACAATATAGATTTATCTATAACATAACATGTTAGAATTTTATCATGCATTTATAATCACTCATAATGAGATTTCAATATACAGTTACATGCATAGACAGCTTTTTTAAGCCAGTGCCTTTTGAATTCAGAAAATAAGCAAGATAAACCATAAAATTGGGAAAAATAGATAGTAAACCATAAAATGGAGAAAAATGAGGCATTATTAATATGATTATAAATAACAGAATCACAATAATATTGTTTTTAAGTGCATGATTTAGTGCATTTTTAAATTTATATTATAAAATGCTGCTTGAATTTCTTTTTACCTTTCATATGTAAAAAAAGAAATATCATCTGCTAGTGCAAAATATGACTGGTCATTTCGTAGCAAAAGAGAAGAAAATAAGTGCATTAAATAAATGAATTAATATTTTTGTATCTGGAATAGTTGTATTTTAAATTGATCCTCCACCCTATTATGGCCGAATAAGGGCTAAATTGCTTTCCAACTTGAAATGAAAAGGCATATTGGTTGATCGTGTAGCGTTTATGTGCAAAATTTGAGGGCCAATTGATAAAGCTTGTTGATGCCAAAACAGGTAATAATAATAATTTATTATCAGGTACATGTACACAAGCAAATAAGTATATTTAACCCTTTCAGTGCGGGAACCGAATTTTAAAGGCCTTTGAAAACAGTTTGGATCCAGATGAGACGCCACACAACGTGGCGTCTCATCAGGATCCAAACTGTTTGCTATTCTGATAGTATTCTTTGATAAAAAATCGAAGAAAATGCTAATTTTAGAAATTCAGCAGACGACATTTTAGCAGACGACAAATTTCCCAGCATGCAAAGGGTTAAGATGCTTAAGGTGTGGAAGACTCATAATCAGGTTTGGTGTCCCTCAAACCCTAAGCGTCTTGTTATTTCTTATGCAGTTTGTATAGATAGTGCCACATCCTGACACGTAAAGCTTGTGCTTTGTTGGCAGCGTTAGTTGGCTGTTAACAGGTTCATTGTGGTTATCTCCACCATCAGTCTGTCCGTCTGTCCTAGCCACTATCTCTTACACCATAAGCACTAGAACCATGAAACTTAAACACATGGTAGCTATGAGCATTATGTGCGACCCTGCACTATTTGGAATTTTGATCTGACCCCTGACCTCGCAAACCAAATAATGTTTCTTTAAAAAAATCTATGGCGGTAAAAAGTTAATGTGCAACGTCGCGGAAAATATTATACTTGACGACGTCATACAATGATGCGACTTTTAACAATTTAAGATTTAAAATTAAATCACATTAATGATTTAACAATGAGTTTTGATAATATAAATGCCATTGAACAGAAAATTGACATAAATGTGACCATATATTAATATTTGTACAAAATAGCCGACAACAACCGATTAAGTGTTAAAATTCCCGGGTACGTTTTAGTATATTTACCGTACCCAGGGTACGAGCCTTACTAAATGTATTATTATTATATCTCACCGACTACAAGGTACCTTTATCTTGTTGTGTTTATCAACCTGGAATTTATGTAAAATCCGGCTTTCTTTACTTTTATTTTTCATTCATTTGATTAAGCAATTGTTGACGTATCTCGTGGAAAATTATTTGAATCTTTGGATTTTAATGGCGACAAGCTGGAAGTGTCAATTTATTTTAAAAACAAATCTAAGATTTTAAGTTTTGTGTGTTTGTCATGCATAATTCAGTGTTTTCCAAACAAATTTGAGTAGCCAGTTATATGGCCAGCAACAATGCAGTAAAACTAAAGCATTTGTGACATTTTACTTGATATACTTGGGGAAAGTAGTTGGCGTCTAGAGTAAATGTAACCGGCGAAATGGCCCGCTGCCGGTCTTACAGAGAACACTGATAATGGTAAACTAAATAAAAAAACTCGCTGCGACTGGATTACGGGTTTGTAAAATTGTTTTTTGGGTCATAATATGGTTAGCATTCAATACAAATGTTATTATAAAGTATTGTGGTTTAAAATTCATTTTGAGAATAGGATGGAAGAACAGAAAATGAAAGGGTATACAGGGATGAAAATTAGTGGTTTCCCGTGAGCCCAGGACAAGTAGTTTTGGCCTGGGCAGTTCAATTTCCAAAGTTGATAGTCCGGCCGGGCAACTTGTTTTTTTTAAGCTTAAAACAATTCAGTGCAATAAAAATTGAATAACAATTGACCACAATGGATCACTACTAGTTAAATAACATTCATTATTTAGGAATAGGAAATAATTAAATTCAGGCTCATAATAAAACATCAAACATTGAGTAGTGCAATGTCAGCAAATTTATTTAATTATCTATTATTTTATTAAAAGAAAGTATAATATACACATATACATATTTCTGGGCTCGTTATTCTTTATCTGGGCAACCAAAATACTAAAGATGGTTGCCTGTGCGGGCAACCAATAGTAATAAGTTAGTTTTAATCAATGAAATATCATTGTAACTTTATTGTTATAAGCATTGCATTAAAGTTGTGATTGAGGTAAGCTTGTTGTTAATAATATAGTATATTTACTTTTTAGCTCGACTATTATATATGAAATATATAAAGTGGAGCTATCCTACTCACCCCGGCATTGGCGTTAGCGTGCAAATGTTATAGTTTGCGTACCACCCCAAATATTTCCTATGTCCCTTGACATATTGCTTCCATATTTTGCATATTTCTTAACCAACATGACCCTAACCTAAATACAAGTCTTGGCAGACAACTGTATCACTTGCATTTTATAAGAATTATGACACTTTTTCCATGTAGAATATGCATATTATTGATAACTCTACAATGTTCGAAATTCGCACTAGCCTGGAGCTAGTTGATCTTGTTTCGGGCCACTGAATTTCAATGGGTACTAGCCCGATTGGGCTATTGATTTTTCGAACTTTTGAAATTAAAAATGCTCAAAAATATTATTTTCATCCATCGTTTGAACCATACCTTAGAGGGTTTATTTAGCTTCGTATCGCGTTTCCTCACCCTTCCGATTATGTTGACATGACGAGAGTTTGAATGACATTTTTTTTTTGATACCGTGCAAATAAAATGCGGATCTACCCAGGTTGTTCAATTTGCTGTACTTTCAGAAAACCATACAAGTCTACAAATGTTTTAAATGTCCGCCATCTTGGATTTGTAATGATCTATTGACGAATTAACGCATTGCAATATCATATTTTAATAGAATATGTCAACCAAATTATATATTGATAGCGTAGTTGCTTGGTTACTTTTTACTGGTTTTCAGTTTTGGCAGTCAAACGTTATGCATATTTTATTTCACGTGCAAGGACTTACATTGATTGTTTTTGGACAGTTGTTTCCGGATACGGTATTATCTGTCGATTTTAATTTATTTTCGACATTCTTGATAAAAAAATATCTAGAATGATGAATACACATGCGATGTTACGGATGGTCTGGTTGATAATTTTTCACATTGTACTCACCAGAATTGGACCTAGAAAGACTATAAAAAAAAACAGTAAGCTAGGGGGAGGAGACACTGCCCTCTATTCGCTTTATCATACGGCCTAAGACTTTCGGCTAAATGTTTCGGATTTCAAATTTGGGACAATTGACATCTAAAATTATTTACAGACTGGATATAAACCTTTGCATCTTGACTGCATGTAAGGTATTGATTGACGAATATCGTCATACATAAATATTATAATCGTATTGTGTCATTGAAATATTATAATAACATTTCCAGTTAATTGGGATCAACTGTTAGTTGCAATCCTCATCAATTACACCCTACCTGCATTAAAATCTACCCAGAACCGCAAAAATATAAACTTATTTTAAAAACTTGTGATAAACAGTTCGGGCTAGTAAACTTTGGTTCGGGCTAGTGAAAAATTCCATCTGGTAGCCCGAACGGGCTAGTGGTTTCAAAAGTGAAATTTGCACACTGACTCTTTGTTAAAGTGTGCATACCACCCCAAATATTTCCTATATCCCTTGATATATTGCTTTCATATCTTGAATAATGTTAACGTGCATATTTTGTATTAACGTCTTGTTATTGTAGTGTACATATTTTTCGGATTTCGGACAGTCCATTCATTGAGTATTATTGTTGTGGTTTTGTGAGTACTCTTCATGTAAAATACTGCTGTTTAGATGTTCATTTTTAGTCGTATATATATCAGGATTCAATACCTATACCTTAGTGAAAATGGCATCGGAAGAACATTTGTTCATTGTACTAGATAAAAGTAAACATTATATCTATTCATCTTATTGTTTATTGCAGTTTCAGTAATATTCTGTCTAAAAATGATTTCAACATGATATAATTATAAATCATGGCTAGGAAATGTGTATATATGAAGCAAAAATTAAAAATAGATGGTTCATTTTTTCACCATTTACATGTATGTATATTTATCTATGTATACATCTTTTGTTGTAAACAGTTATGCGACATGTTGGGAAACGCCCAGGACAAATATATCGACGTAATGATTTTTTCACTTATGTGGGTGTATGTTGGCTCCACTTCACACGATACAGTCATTGTAGTTTAATTGAAAAATGCATCTTACAATGTGAGATGAGTTCTGGGTTCAAGCCCCAGCAGTGGCCTATCAAGTGTGAAATACGGAGCCATTATGATTAAATATACACAGTTATCTTTTTAAACAATACCATTAAATATAAGGAATAATGTTAAAGGGGAATTGCTGCTTAGCTATTTTTGACATTGAATAACAGGGTTTATATACACCCCAAGGATAAATGCTTCTAAATTTGTAAAAAAAACAAAAAACAAGTCGAAGTGTGCAGAATATTAAACATTTGCAACTTTCTGATGTCTAAAAGTCATCAAATGCCACTTGAAGTTTACTCTTTTTTTGTACAAAATAACCCATTTTGTGCTGTCCATTATCGGTTAATGTTTTACGCTGTCAGGTCCAGAAGCGCTCATTCTGTAGCATGTTTGGACCATAATCTATAATGCGACCAAGTTTCAGCAGATTCAGCCCAGTGGTTCTGATTTTATACGCTGTGCCTAGCTTTTATTGAGTATAAGTACTATTACTCACTGATTTATGCATATGAGCTTGGCTGTTTTCGAACAAAACCTGAGGTTTTGTCATAGCAAGCTCATTGTGTCATGAAGTGTCTTTTCGCCATCCGGCGTCCGCCATGCTAAAACCTTAACATGAACCCATTGTACCCACATATTTTTTCGTACCCATTTTTTTCGTACCCAAATATTTTTCGTAATCAAATGTTTTTCGTACCCAAATTTTTTTTGTACCCATTTTTTTCCTACCAAATTTTTTTTTCGTACCCATTTTTTTCGTACCCATTTTTTTTCGTACCCAAAATTTTTCGTACCCAATTTTTTTTTTCGTACCCATTTATTTCGTACCCAATTTTTTTTCGTACGCAATTTTTTTTCGTACCCACATGTTTTCGTACCCAAATTTTTTTTCGTACCCTTTTTTTTTGTACCCAAACTTTTTCGTACCCACTCTTTTTTTTACCCAATTTTTTTTCGTACCCAAATTTTTTTCGTTCCCATTTTTTTACTACCCAAATTTTTCGTACCCAAATTTTTTCATACCCAATTATTTTTTGGTGCCAATTTTTTTCGTACCCAATTTTTTTTCGTAGCCAAACGTTTTCGTACCCACATTTTTATATTCTTACCCATTTATTTTTTTCGTAATCAAATGTTTTTCGTATCCAATTTTTTGGTCGAAATCGGTTTTCAATTTGATTTGATCTCCCCACTCATTCCATCCCGCGAAACCCTTAAGGTGTCGCAACTCTGGTAAAAGCTATATTATTTTTTCCATATTAATTATAATGGTATCCTAGTAGAGAGGCCCTCTAAGGTTTGTAAAACATGCAACAATACTGTTTTACAATATCAAATTAGCGCTCTTATTAGCGTCCAAAGTTGGTAAAGTTTTATGATTTCTAATGCCTAATTATGTTTTGCGTAAAATTCGGAAAAGATAAAAGTAATTATAAAAGCATTATTTTCTACCGACTTGAATTCAAATAATATCGTTGTGAAGGAAAATTTATGACGTTCCTAAAATATGCAAAAGTATTTTTTTTCAATATCAGATGTGCGCTGTAGGTTGGTATAAGTTGTTTGATTTCCTTACCAAATTATGACATTTTCTGTTTTAAAGGTACAGTTTTAAAGCGTAAAATTGTTTCCGGTAACCCGACCCTACGTTGTTTTTTCTTGCCGACCCTACAATTTAGTTTGGAGTATTTAAAGTCGATTTTCGTGCAACACGCTTTTCTTTCGACATTATCACTTTACATGCATATAATAGGGATATACGGCATCCGGATAAAAACCCTCCCGTCAATTTTATAGGGGCGGACATAAGCTCTCCCGTCTTTTATTCGGAAATTTAAATATCGCTTACCGTTAAACTGAAATAATGACCCTTGGATTATTTTTTCAATATACTTAGTATAAGAATAATTTCTTGTGAACGCATCTCCTCTTATTATTTCAATGGATTTTCATTTATACTCATGGACATTCTTCAGGGCGACATGCAGTTGTACGTTAATGCCGGAAGTTATATATTGCCTGTTATTAAGGAAGTTCTGGCCCTTGTAATATTTGCCTCTATTAACCTCAATTGTACAGGAATCTGTCGGACTCTACCTAATTCCCCCATACAGAGGCTATATACTTATGTGTAAAGATTATTCATGCTAACAATTCACTGTCGCAGTAAAACGGCTATTACCGTCAAAAACAGAATGTATATTAAAAATAAAGTTTTCATTTAGGAATGCATGTATGTTTCCTAATTAATAAAGAACACAATAATTTATATGTTGAATAAGGTTGCGAATGTAATTTTGATCGAGTCAATTTAAAAACCCGCTTGTATGTTATTCTATGTTGTAATGGCTTGTTACAATAATTTCAGAAAACAAATATTTCAGCCGTATATTTTATATTAATTCACCTGTTTATTCACATATAAATGCCTTAAATTGTTAGTTTCATGCAACAAAGGAGGTATTGATATGTAACTACATCAAAGATTCTTAAGTTGTAAGACAAACGATCCTTAATAATACTGTTAAATAAATGTCATTTCTACCTCGAAAGATCTTACGCTTTTACCATCGACTGTGTTTATTTCTATTTGTATTCTTAATTGACCTGTTTTATGCTATATAATAATTTTTGTTATGCCTATTGACGTGACAGAAAAAAGTGTATATATTCAAGAATAAAGACGATGTCATTTTGTTTAAGTCTGAATAAACTGTCTGTCTGTCTGTCTAACTGTCCGTCTGTCTAGCTGTCTGTCTGTGTGTCTGTCTGTCTGTCTGCCTGCCTGCCTGTCTGTCTGTCTGTCTAACTGTCTGTTTGTCTGTCTTTCTGTCTGTAAGACACACGATCTTAATAATACTGTTGAAAAATATCATTTCTACTTCGCAAGATCTTACGTTTTAACCATCGATTGTGTATATTTGTATTCTTAAATAATTATATATTGTTATACCTATTGACGTTTCAAAAAGGTGTGTAAGTATTCAAGAATAAAGACGATGTTCTATTTTTCAAGTCTGAATAAACGGTCTGTCTGTCTGACTGTCTGTCTGTCAGTCTTTGTGTCTGTCTGTCTGTGTGTCTGTCTGTCTGTCCGTTCGTCGGTCTGTCTGTGTGTCTATCTGTAAGTATGCATGTCTGTGTGTGTGTGTTTCTGTCTGTCTGTCTATCTGTCAGCCAGCCAGCCAGCAAGCCGTCCAGCCAGCCAACCAGCCAGCTAGCCCGCCAGCCCGACCGTCCCCCAGCCAGCCCTCCGCCCGCCAGCCCGCGAATCAGCCAGCTTCCAGCCAGCTAGCCAGCCAGCCAGCTTGCCAGCCCACCAGCCAGCCAGCCAGCAAGCCCGCCCGCCCGCCAGCCAGCCTGCCCGCCCGCAAGCCAGCCAGTCCGCCCGCCAGCCCCTAACCAGCCCGCCCGCCAGCCAGCCAGCCCGCCAGCCTGCCAGCCAGCCAGCCAGTGAGAAAGCCAGCCAGCCAGACAGACAGACAGACAGACAGACAGCCAGCCAGACATCAAGACAGCCATCCACCAGCCCGCCAGCCAGTCAGCCTGCCCGACAGCAAGCCAGCCAGCCAGCCAGCCCGCTACCAGCCAGCCAGCCAGCCAGCATGCCAGCCAGCAAGCCAGCCAGTCAGGCAGCTAGCCCTCCCGCCAGCCCTCCCGCCAGCCAGCCCGCCAGCTATCCAGCCTGCCAGCCAGCAAGCCAGCGCGCCAGACAGCAAGCAAGCTAGCCAGCCAGATAGCAAGAACGCCAGTTAGCCAGTCAGCCAGCCAGTCAGTCAGCCAGTCAGCTAGTCAGCCAGTCGGCCAGCCAGCAAGTTAGTCAGCCAGCCAGCCAGTCAGCAAGTCAGTCAGCAAGTCAGTCAGCCCACCGCCAACCAGACAGCCAGTCAGCCAGTCAGTTGGTCAGCCAGCCAGCCAGCCAGTCAGCCAGCCAGCTAGCAAGCCAGCAAGTCAGCTAGCCATCCAGCAAGCCAGCCAGTCAGCCAGCTCGCGTGGACCGAAACTAAGGGCTAAAAACAAATTTCTACACAAATATAAAGCTTCCTCTATGATTGGTAATATCACTTTAGCAAGTATAAAAAGTTTCACGAAATTAGCATTACAGGTCACATTTGAAGGGATTCAAAAGGAGTAGGACTCAACACCCTGCTATTTTACCCTAAATATTGCCTTAGACCGCATTCATAGATATTGCCTGATGGAGATTCAAGCGTCTTTTATACTTTGATCTTGACTGGATGTGAATTAATTTACTAAAGCGGTTATTTTGTTGAGACTCAGGTTGGAGTCAAAATGAAAAGTAAATAGGTAATAGCATACAATTTTCATGGTACTGTGACAGAAACTGGAAGCACCACAAGAATGATGCCGTCGTTTCTTTTTGGTAACGAAACGACGCTTAATGCATATATTTTGTAAGTAAATTAAAACGGATATACAATTTTGTCTATAGACACATATCTCAAAATAATTTTATTTATAGAAATGAAGTTGTAAATTATCGTTGTTAAATGAATTTGAAAAACAAGTACTTTAACCATTGTACAAATTAAGAAAAAAGATTGAAAACTGCACCGAATATTGAAAGAGCGGTTGATTTCCGGATATCAAAATTAAGCAATGCCCTTTGGCAAGAAATTATCTGGCAAAAATATTTGTAAAAAGCTGATTCATAACATCAAAAAGAAAACTGACATTTTTATTCATTTTAAGACACGACTAAAATTCTAACTACTAAATATTTGTTAATAATTTTTTTACAAGTGTAAAATAAAAGTATCTTGAAAAAACAATATCAGTAATTTATTTATAACAACATAATAACATTTCTAGAATTGAGACTTCACGGTAAGTAAATCACAACAGAAAAGCTCGAATCTACTGACCAAGAAGATTTCGTAGTATACAAGGCAAGGGAAGTAAAAAACTGTAGTCCGGTCAGTATTTTAATACGGGGTCGCTTCAACAGCGAAAATCATAATACGAATACGTGTCGTTTGTAAAAACGCGCATTACCAATATTTTCTTTTAAAGTAAACAGCTGTCTCCGCGCACACTTTAAGCGGGCGCGGGTAAATCATTTGTAGTAATACAATCTTTATCAATGAAAAGAACATAACGAATCGCAAATTGCTTACTGCAGTGGGCTATTTAGCTGGTGTGAGTTCGAGTCCAATGGAGACGAGTCTCTGGTTGTCGACCCTATGTGCAACATATTTAAAAATGATGTTCTTCTTAAAGAGACCCGTCAGGCATTTTTCCCGATAATAATTGATTTTTTTTTCACAAATGCACACTCATTTTTGTTTTACAACTAGCGTATACCTTAGGATTAAATTAATAGACATGTTGTAGCGTAAAAGATACAAGACCCGTACAATCTGCAAGTTCCGGTCTGGTCATGTGAATTTTACGCTAGGCTCTGTAAAAAGGGCAAGACCCGTAACAATTGCAAGTCTTATATTGTTTTGCAATGATTTTGGTATTTAATTGGAGAAAAACAGCACTAATAGAGAGTGTGAATGGGCCGATGATTGGGCAAAAAACACATGGCCATGCGGGTAAGACTGATTTTCGGACATAACTCTTTTCGGACATAAAGATGGACTTTCAAATTGAGCTCCAATTATTTGTTTTAGGAATTATTGATTTTTCGCCACACTTAAGTGTATGTATGAATAGCGTCGTATGTTTGTATAATAAAGCATGCATAAATGTTTATGGGAGCTATTTTCTTGTTTTAATGTGAATTTTATACCGTAAAATATGCAAGTCAGGCTTCTTAAGTGTTAAATACTACCCAACATTAATCTTATTTAACTAAGAAAGCTTAATTATAATAAAATTCGTCACAATCAAGCCTGAAAAGCCTTAAGACAAAGTTTGTTGCATTATGTGGGGTAGAAAATGTACCATATGTTATTAAAATCAGGCAATAAGGCCGTAAAATATGCAAGTCAATATTATTAACTCACTAGCATTTTATAAGGGATTTTCCCTCAAAATTCCCTTTTTTTCGTTGCAAAATGAAAAAAAGTGATTTATTTCTCATTTTATTGCCCATAAATTTCATTCGGACAAACCTTTCAAAATACAGTTGTCGATTTTTGCAAGCACTGCATAAATTTACGCTCTTAAATTATCATAAAACCCCTTATCATTGTACATAGAAATCGAAGAACTATGCAAAAGCTGTACCAAGCACTGCGTAAATTTACGAACTAATTTATAAAAAAAGTGATGTGGTAGTTTGAATTTCACAAGTATCTTTTAACATAATTCAAGCCTTTCATAAATGTATGCACCTAAATGAACATCAAAATACCAGATAATTTTACAAACGATTCAAAGTAATAAACAAAAATTGTCCCAACAGTGCGTAAATTTACAAACTAATTTATGGCAAAAGAAAGCAATATATACTTTGAGATTCAAAGCTACAACGCTTTTAACTATGATATAATGATCTTTCTGCATAAGTCAAGCTCTTCGTAAATTTACGCACTTAAATCATCATAAAAACCCTTATCATTTTACATAGAAATCGAAGTAATATGCAAAAGCTGTCCCAAGCTCTGCGTAAATTTACGAACTAATTTAAAAAGAAAGTAATGTGGAAGTTTGAATTTCACAAATACAATATTTTTTGGAAGTATCTTTTAACCAAGCCTTTCGTAAATTTACGCACCTAAATGATCATCAAAATACCAGATAATTTTACAAACGATTCAAAGTAATAAATAAAAAATGTCCCAAGCACTGCGTAAATTTACGAACTAATTTATGGCAAAATATAGCAATATTATACGTTGAAATTCAAATCTACAACACCTTTAACTAAAATATATGATCTTTCTGCAGAAGTCAAGCTCTTCGTAAATGTATGCACTTAGATCAAAATAAAAACCCTGGCAATTTCCCCAGTGGCAGTTCGTAAATTTACGGACTAAATAATGGCGAAAGATAGCAATATTACAGTTTGAAATTCAAATATACAAAACTTTAAACTAAAATATATGATCTTTCTGCATAACAAACAAAATTGTCCAAAGCACTTTTCTACATTACTGCTTTGCGTAAATTTCCGCACTTAAATCAATATAAAACCCTGACAAATTTACAGACTATTTAAAGTTGTAAACAAAAATTGTCTCAAGCACTGCATAAATTGATAAACTAATTTATGGCAAAAGATAGCAACATCATAGTTTGAAATTCAAATATACAACACTTTTAACTAAAATATATGATATTTCTGCATAAGTCAAGCCCTTCGTAAATTTACGCGCTTAAATCAAAATAAAAACCCTGGCCATTTCTCCAGTGGCAGTGCGTAAATTTACGAACTAATTTATTGCAAAAGCAGTGCGTAATCTTAAGAACTTGTTTATTGTTAAGAGGTCAGTTGTATTGTACTTTGAATTTCAGAAATACAACAGATGTCTGACCAGCTTTCTACATAAGCCAAGGCATGTGGAAATTTACAAACTTTAATCTACATTAAAATACTAGATATTTTAACAAACTTCTTGAAATAATAAACAAAAATTGTCCCAAGCACTGCGTAAATTTACGAACAACTTCATGGTTAAACAAAACAGTAGAGTTATAATTGCATTTTACAAATACAACATTTATCTAACTATCTTTCTACATAAGCCAAACTCTGCGTATATGTACGCACTTAAAATCTACATCAAAATACCTGATATTTTTACAAGCTTTTCAAACAAACAAAATTGTCCAAAGAACTCTTCTACATAAGCCAAGCTCTGCGTAAATTTACGCACTTAAATCAATATAAAACCCTGGCAATTTTACAGACTATTTGAAGTTGTAAACAAAAATTGTCCCACGCACTGCGTAAATTTACGAACAACTTCATGGTAAAACAAAACAGTAGAGTTATACTTTGCATTTTACAAATACAACATTTTTCTAACTATCTTTCTACATAAGCCAAGCTCTGCGTAAATAACACTTAAAATCTGCATCAAAATACCTGATGATTTTTACCAACTTTTCAAACAAACAAAATTGTTCAAAGCACTCGTCTACATAAGCCAAGCTCTGCGTAAATTTACCCACTGAAATCAATATAAAACCCTGGCAATTTTAAAGACTATTTGAAGTTGTAAACAAAAATTTTCCCTAGCACTGCGTAAATTTACAAACTAATTATTTGGTAAAAAGATCGGTTATGTTATACTCTGAATTTCTAAAATACAAAATTTTCTGACTATCTTCCTACATAAGCCATGTCTTGCAATGCATTAATGTACGAATATATGGCAAAAATTAGTAATGTTATAGTTTGAAATTCATAAAACAACACTTTCAACTAAACTATATGTCAGGAAAGTCTATTTCATCTTGTTCTAGTCCACAGTGCGCAGGCTACTGTCCCCCTTCAAGAGCACCCACGTCATACAAGCTGAACCCAGTTGACCTGCACACCCAACAGTGGAAATAATGAAACAAGTGATCACACATCCACCCACTTTCTGCCTGGAACAACAGGTTTTCCTTTTTATTAATACTGTTTAAAGGTTGACATTGCAGGATTAGTTTAAACCAATTTATTTTAGCTCAGTTGCATAGAAAGCCATAGGTTTATTTAAAATTCCTTCAAGTCCGTTTCTTGGGACTAGAACCAGTACTTGTTGTCTATGGGGAGATCTAAAGAACGTGCCCGCATTGTGGATTGAACCTGTTACCTCCTAGTCGCTGGGTGGACATCGTAACCTCAACGACCGGCGACTTAATTTTGCAGGATTACAGAGTAGTAATTTACCATATGCTATTAGTAGGATACTGACTTAGGATGGGAGAATTAGGTTGAAATAATATGGTGTAAATCCATATTACTTAAAAACATTAATCCAAATTTCAGGTACATGGTCCTCATAATGTGTATTAATATCGTAATAATTTTATATTTTTCATTATATGTTTCGTCATTAACAAAAATTGTTAAGTTCATACAATGAAATAAAACACCTGTCTGATTGTGTTTAAATATATAGTCTCATGCATTCTAGACATGTGCAGGTATTGATGGATGCATCTGATATATAACAATCGTTACATGTTATCCATTTTCTTGAAATACTGATTTCAATGCATGAATTGATGATTTCACTCATTCAATTGACCTGTTCAAATTTGTTTTAAATAGATAAAATTATATTAAACTGTGTTTGCATCAGATTGTATGTTTTGTGTAGGCATTATGTAAGCATTAGTTTAAAAGGTTGTTAAGTTTCAGATTTATTTTTATTGCCCTAAAAGGAAGTATATTGTTTTCAAACTATTGTCATTGTGTTTGTCTGTCGGCAATTTTTGGTTTCCGCTCTGTAACTCAGCAGTTTTCATTATTATTTCTGGAAACGGTACTAGGCCACGATCAATAACAATTAAGTGAAAATTTTAGTTGTTTAAACATTCAAATAAATAAATAAATATTAAATAATATGGTGGCCAAAAGAGGCGTTTTGCTGTACAGCCTGAAAGGTCAATATGGTTACTATATTTGTATTAATTACATTTAATGAAACTCATTTAAGTAAGCTACGGGTCCCCCAGCTGCACAGATGTGAAACTGTATTATCTGCTCGATGGCAGGGGTGTCATCGGCGCCACCCGACTCTTTGTTGCCCGCATTACATGTCCATTTTATAACTTTTTTTTTTTTCATGTAGAGGCACTTGTTTTTCAATGAATGGTGCTGCTATGAGAAATTTGCTGTGCAACCTATACATACATGTACATATTGCTCTTCAAGGGCTGCCCTTACTGGCAGACCACAGCACTTCAGGTGGTACCACCTGCCACACACAGAACATTGTACCCATCGCTGTGTTCCTGATGAACCGCTGCAATTGGGCATATCACACATAGTGTTGTCTGCTTCTTTGCTGTGTTGCAGAATCCGTTCCCTAAGATAATTCCTGTATTCTTGACAGTGAACCTGCCACATTATTTCATGGGGAACCCCAAGAGCAATGACTTCAGCATTTTGGAAAAAAATAGCGTTCATAATAACAGTTAAAATTGACGGCTCCAATAATTGTTTTTAACAAAACTGAACATGGCTACTTTTATATGGACGTTAAATTGCCACCATACTGCTACTTGAAAACCTGAACATGACGGGTATAAATTCCTGTTGATTAAGGATAGGAATCAGTGAAACCTACTAACTTCAACCATCAAATGTCCAGCTTCTTGTCATTAAGTGAAATGACTGTAATTGGGGCCTGTTTATTTTATTCTATTTATGTCGTAAAGGCAGCATATTTTGATATGCATGAACATACCATTAATGTGAATACTCCACAAGAGTTGCTGTCCTTTTGCTTGTTACTCTGCATGGGACTGTATGTCCAAGGACCAAGTTGCTCCTTAACATTGGCAGCTTTGTTTCTTAGATCAAAGAATTGGCTGCAGTAAAAAAACAAAACACATTAGAGTCATCACTCATACCCCATTCTATAAACAAGAGTAGACAACTATATCAAGGATTTTGTAAGAATTACAGCCCCTTGTCCTTTTAGAATATGCATATCAGTGATAATTCTACGTTAAAGGTTAAAGACAACTGTTTCAAGCACTTTGTAAGAATTATGGCCTTTTTTCCACTTAGAATATGCATATTATTGAATTTATGTGAATGTTTGCGTACAACCTCAAATATTTTCAATGTCCCTTTACATATTGCTTTTATAGTTTGTTTCATTATTCATTATATACAGTATTTTTCATAATTGCTTACCTTTTTTCCGAATTGTAAAACTTACTGGTAGAAAGTAATTCTTGTTTTATTCTTTTTCCTACTCTTTTAACCAAGCTGGAATAATTAAGTGATAAAATATATGATGATAATTCTTATAGTTTTTTTGTTTTATTTTGATAAATAATAAAAGTTCTTACAAATATTTTTGTTTACCCCCAAACAGAATTAAGGAGAATTGCACTTACCCCCAGAGATTCAGCCACTTAAAGTTTTGGTGGTGTAATGAATCTAAGATTGACACTGTCTTTTCCTGTGGTTTTGCCACAAGAAGGATCCAGTGATTGCCATGTTCCTTCATAAAAAGACGTTCCTGAATTTAACATTATGCTATCACAACATTGTCCAGATCTCTCTTAAATGTCAATTCACAGTTGTGAAATAGTCAATATGTGTAACATAGGTACATATATGCTCCTGTGTCTAATAACATATTGCAGGGGCATTGATGTCTGTTGGACATAGAATTTATAATGTATCATGCATGAGAGACATGTGCTCATGATCAGATTGGATATGTGTTAGTAACGGCTTCTTGACGTTCTTTCCAAGAAGGTATTTCAAGAGTATAGAAATGACAATGCTCTAAATACTGATGTGTGTTAACATTTAAACTTGTGCAAAATTTAGAAACCGTTAACCGTGAATAAATCATAATCTTTCTTTTGTGTTTTGTTATTTGTGTTGCCTGAACGTGCTTTGCTTACATATATTACATATATTAATGATTGCTTTGTATTTTTTTGTTTCGGTTAGCCTTCTGTGCAAGGTCATGAGGTGATACCTGGATGTAAGAAACATTTTTATCACATGTTATGTTGGCAGTTCCTGTAATTATACTTGAACGGTTCAGAACATATGTTTACAAATATGTCCAGCAAAAGACTTTTTATGACAGACTTCATTATACTGCATAATTGGGATCAAATTGTTTAAAGTAAAAAAAATATTGACAATAGAATATTTTACCATTTAGGTTTTGTATCCATGACTGCATACAGCTACTGTGAGAGTCTCGACTATCTAGGTAAGCATTATAATAGATAGTGTATCAAATGATGAAGTTTTGTTTCAAATACTTGTTTGTTAATTTAGGCTTAATTGAATAGTGATGAAAAAATGACAATAAAACTTGAATTATATATAAATTTAAATGTAACTCCATGCTGTTTTAATACCTTTTCAAACATCCAGTGGTTCAGGGTCCCATTTTTCCACAGTACTGCTGTATACGAGGGCAGGACAAACAAATGGTTACTGGTGAGATTCACCTCTGCCTTTATAAGGCCAAGGTAGGCATTGATGACCTGCGATAAAAAGTAGCTTTGTTGCACAAATGTTTCAGCACCATTTTATATCAATAATATACAGTTGGTATATAACTTTTATTGCTGTCCATATTTTGAATTATTTTGCTACACATGTTTCAACAATATTGTTTAAAGGCCAAACTTGCCATGATGCCTATTTGTAATTGATTGTTCTGATAAAGTTGAAATTATTTACACAATAATGTAATGAAATGATTTAAATATATTGTAAATTTTATACTTCCAATGAAGACAATAATTGTGTAAAAAGTGTTGCCATGCTGACATGTTTATACAATTAATTTATTTTAAATTAATGCAATTATCAAAGTTCGATGAGATTAATCTGAAAAACGCAAAATGGCAATCAACAGATAATACATAAGTGCGTGTGAATGCTTAAATGTGTTCTTATCCAGATACACATATTTTATACCAATGCACTGTTGTGAACTTACCTTGTCATCTACCCATTCTCCAGCATCTAATGTTGCAATGTTGATTGGATCCATAACCTCATTGCCAAGTCTGAGCCTTTGATCGTTCTTGTATGGCATCGTTCTCACAGTGGTGGTCTTCAAGTGACGCGGTCTTGGCTTGAGGGTCTCGGCTACATCCACGACTGGCAATTTGGCTTGAAAAGCCATAAGGCAGACACTGGAGAGCGACATACAAAGAGTTGTTTTGGTTTCCAGGTTGACATCAATGGTCCTGAGATGGGGGAGGATGTTGGATGAAATAGTTTCTACATCGGCCTCAAATTTACTTGCCATCTGTGGTAGTCAAACAAATAATGGGTTGTTTAACTGATCAACAAAAGTGATGCCAATTAGCTTATGTTTCTGAAACTAATATTAAATTAATTTTGAGAAGATCAATTTTCTGAAAATGTGACCTCTATTCTACACTAAAAAGTACAACAAAGTTTATGTCATTTCTAAACATTAATAATTAATTAATTCATTAATCACTATTAAATTGAATGTATTTATGTCTTTGAAAAAAAGACAACCTTTTATCCAAATTGAATATCAATTATGATACTGGTTTCATAATAAGCCAAAATGAACAAGACAATTTTCCTGTATCAAAAAAACCCGTATAGTATGGTATAATATATATTATCGCGATATATTATTGTTGTTTGTATGTTACTATGTACATATTTGTATTGTATCGTTGCTCTTCAGGTTTGCTTAAGCTAGTATTACCTCATCTATGAGTATTTGGGAGGGTAGCTGCTGGAGCAAGCCACTCTGCAAGATAATATTGCTGAGCTGGTCAAGTTGTCCAGCTGCTGCTGTCTGGGACACGAATTCCTCCCTCTCATCTGGTTGTTTGACAGGAACCTGTGTGGTTGGTCCTTCGACTAACGGCGATGTCACAGCTTCTGCCTCTACATACTGTTTCAGCCGGTCTAAGGAAACCTTCTGCTTCAGCCTTTGACCGTCTGAAAGGAGGCAGGCTGTCTTTCCCTGTATATAATCAATCGTATAAGGGCCTGTATATGTAGCTTGAAGGTTTCCTTTTCGGATGGCTGTCTTAGCACGAAGGAGGAGCACTCGGTCGCCTTCTTTTAAAGCAACATATTTTTTGGTTTGCCTCATTCTGAAGTCCTTTTGTTGCTTTCTATGTGCAGCGTCTATGTTGGTGGTCACCTCATCCATTGCTCTTTTTCTTATGTGTGTTATGTTTTCTACCATCTCTTCCTCCTCTTGTGGTGTTACAGTAGGAATCTGCAATAGGCAAGAAATGGTACACATGTTTGTGTACTTGGGCATAATATTTGCTTGCACTTTTTAAGAGGATATTACACTAATTATGAATGATGAAATGTACAATTATTTGTTGACTCCGGTATTTGAAGAGCACACTTGCTGACCTGTAGGCATGTATTTGTTTCATAAATCTTATTTATCACATGCCATACCCTGTTTCCCATGTAATATAACCATAACATATATTTTTATCTTACACATGTGTAATATACTTTATAAGCGTTTTCATAGGCTTAGTTTTTGTTTATTTACCAATCGCATTTTGTTATTTTGCTGGAATGGCGTTGCAACATCAAATGACGTCATGGAATGTAAACAACATTCGGGAATTATTATTATGTTTGCGTAAATATTTATTTAATTTGCTTATTTAAAAGCACGTGATAAAAAGATCGGACACTCGTTGTCATATCATACCATATTTTACTAAACGCGTCAAAGGCTCGCTAACTAACAAAATTCCTGAACTCGTTAATAAAATATAGTAAGATATGACAACTCATTCTAGATCCTATATGTATACCAGGCATTAACAGATCAAATGTAAAACATTGCATAAAGCTTTACAAATTTAGGTAATTTAGGTTAATGTTCATGTAATTGGGATTATCTTAATGAAGTATATCAATTTATCAGTATTATTTTCACACTTAAGATACTACTCAATTCTGGCATTTAATTTATTGATTCATTTAATACAAAAGAACATTCGTATGCCATGTATATGTAATTTAATTGTATTCTATAAATCCTCTGTTCTTAATAACAATTGTATCACATACTGCTCCAGTGAACGCTGGCGGAGGCTGACTTGGGTAAACCGCCTCTCTTCCATACAAAAGGAAGAAGGGCGTGAACTTGGTGCTGGAGTGCCGTTTGGTGCGCTGGGCAAACAGAGCACCATCAAGGTATTCATTCCAGTTGTTTGGATTCTCATTGACCTATTTTCCTCAGCACACTAAAAGATTTTTTAAATACCTGTTCACAATTCATTCAGTTATATATAATAAAAACAACATGTTTTAGGTTGAACAATTTATATTGTTTTTCCATTGGATGTTTGTGTAAATTCTTTTGATTTTTATTAGCTCGGCTGTTTTTGGAGAAAACCTGATATATTGTCATAACCAGCTCGTCGGCGATCCGCTTTATGCTAAAACCTCAACATTGGCACTAATAAAAGACTAAAAAAAGACTAAGTGCTTCCACCTACAACATTGAAACTTCATATGTAGATGAACCTTGATGAGTTCTACACGCCACACCTCTACTATTCTTCTGACATGCTTTCATTTATTCAAAACTGCACCCGCAGCCGAGCGTTTATCAGTACTGTACTTAATTTAATACATTAATTATTATGCAATTACTAGGTGATTCAGAATAATCAACTTATTTATCAGTTTGCCAGTGAATTGGTCACAGTTTATATGTATTCTATCATGGTCGAGTCATTTACATACTTTTTGATGGTCTGGTTTGTCTTTTCATTCAGTCCATTGGTCTGTGGATGATAGGCCGAAGTTATCCGATGCTTTACATTCCACTCTTGGCAGAGCTCCTCGTTCACCTACAAAGACAAATGTTTTTGATTTCCAATTTTTTTATTTAATTATGCTCATATGCAAATTATTTGCCATTCGCACATTATTTTTGTCTGTTTTAGCTCAACTATTGAAAAGGTAAGGTATTTATCTCTTTCTTGTGTTTGTGCCAGCGTCAGCCTCCAAACTTAGTTAATTTGTTTGGTAAGCTGATTGCACAGGAATGGCTTGATGGATGTATTTCTCTTATCCAAATTACAATTTAGGCAAATATTACTAACAATTTTTACTATAGTAAATTGGTTAATATATTGGTCCATTGAACACTTCATATGAAATATGGAGGCATTTTTTTTAAACATAGTTCCTAGGGAATGACTTGAGGAATTTCATTTAAACTAAAAATGTATTCCTTATAAAATTAAAATGCTCCCTAGCTTTGTTAGGCCAAGGTTGGGAAAGTGTGATTGTTATTTGTCAACATTAGGAGTCATATAAAAAAAAAGCTTGTAAAAAGAGAATCTAGTTTGCAAGGGACATATTATTTCGTGTTCGAACACATTGCTATGGGAGAAGGGACATTGCTGGTTCACTTATATTGCAAATGGTTTTTATCTTTCCTTGTGACTTTTGATAGAAAGCTGCTATAATAATTAATGCTTTAACTACCAAGTAAAATACTAAATGTGCACTTTACCTCATTTACAAATTTTCGGCCCTGATCAGTGAGAATAGAGTTCATAGCGCCATGAGTTGCAAACAGCTTTCTAAAACATCTGTTGACATCCTTTGCAGTTTTAGATGGAATCGGGAATGCTTCAACCCACTTGGTGAAATAATCTGTTGCGGTAAAAATGAACTTGTTGCCACTGGATGTTTCTTGGAATGGGCCCATAAGATCTACTACAACCAGCTCGAATGGGCAAAAAACCTAGAATTTAAGGAACTGTTACAAACCGAACTTATCAGAAGAAAATATACTAATGGCTATGCATCGTGGACTCGCAATTTTCCTTAAAATGCAGTTTCAAAATTGATATAGAACAATCTATTTGTCAGAGTCCTATATATAGCACATTATATATTAACTGTTTGTAATTTGTACATTCATGTTACTTATTTTGTAATATATATATTATACAATTGCTGTACATAGCATTTATAACATCCTTTTTCTTATTAAATGTATATGGTCCTGGTGTTGTTGTCTCCGTCTTCGTCCGCGTTGTGCAAAAACCTTAACATTTTGTCAAGGTTTTGAACATTAGCTCTAAAATCAAAGTGCTTCAACCTACAACTTTGAAACTTCATATGTAGCTGCACCTTAATGAGTTCTAAATGCCACACCCAACTTTGGGTCACTAGGTCAAAGGTCAAGGTCACTGTGACTTAAAAAAAAATTATGTCAAGCTTTCATGTATTCAAAACTGCACCCGCAGCCGAGCGTGCCCGTTATGCGATGCTCTTGTTCCTTTATTGTTAGGTTTTCATCTGTTTTTACTGTACAGAGAATATTTAACGTATTGTAATACCTTTATCTGCTGGGGTTCGGGTTTCTTGGCTGGTTTTAAGGGGTCAGACTTCTGACAAGCCTCACAGGTACTCACCTAAAATATCAGATTGTATTCGTTTATTTATAATTTATTGTCTTTGTGTGTCTTTATACGTATAGAGTGATCTTAAGTAAAAGACAAGAGCACCGCCTTGCGGGTGCAGACCGCTCATCTATTTTCTTTTTAAAGGTGAAGGGACTCTCATTTTCAATCACAAAGGAGGGAGGGGTGGAGTGAAGAGCGGTGCATTGTGTGGGGGTGTGGACATTTATTACATTTTCTTCCAATAATGCGAAAAAAAGGGAAAAAAATCGGGGGGTGGGGGGTGGGGGGGGGGTGGGGGGTAGATTCTTGGGTGCGATGGTTGACGGTATTTCAAACATAAAATAATAAAAATAAATATTTGTGTTTTTTAACCGTTTCATAAAAAAAAATTGGGGGGGGGGTGGGTGGGTGAGGTGGGGGGGTATAGTGTGAGGGTGTGGTTGTAATTTGTGAGATGATCTTAAAAAAAAAAAAAATAGGGGGGGGGGATTCGGGTGGGGGGAGGGGGGGGGGGTGGGTGGGGGGATTCTTGGGTGCGATGGTTGGACGGTATTTCAAACATAAAATAATCAAAATAAATAGTTTTGTTTTTTAAACCGTTTAAAAAAAAATTGGGGAGGGGGTGGGGTGGGGGGGGGGGGTTAGTGTGAGGGTGTGGTGGTCATTTGTGAGATGATCTTAAAAAAAAAATAATAGGGGGGTGGTGGGGGGGCACGGGCGATGGTTTGGGTGGAGTCTATTGTGGTATGTCAGGTAAGAGTAGTTTTGTCAAAGTATCAATCAAATCTAATCATAAATAAAGAAGTTATGGCAATTTTAGAGAAATTTAATAGTTTGACCTTGAGAGTCAAGGTCATTCAAAGGTCAAGGTAAAATTCAACTTGCCAGGTACAGTAACCTCATGATAGCATGAAAGTATTTGAAGTTTGAAAGCAATAGCCTTGATACTTAAGAAGTAAAGTGGATCGAAACACAAAATTTAACCATATATTCAAAGTTACTAAGTCAAAAAAGGGCAATAATTCCGTAAAAATGACATCCAGAGTTATGCAACTTGTCCTTTTACTAAACCCTTATGATAGTTTGCGAGTGTTCCAAGCATGAAAGCAATATCTATGATACTTTAGGGGTAAAGTGGACCAAAACACAAAACTTAACCAAACTTTCAATTTTCTAAGTATAAAGGGCCCATAATTCCGTCTAAATGCCAGTCAGAGTTACATAACTTTGCCTGCACAGTCCCCTTACGGTAGTTAGTAAGTGTTGCAAGTATGAAAGCAATAGCTTTGATACTTAAGGAATAAAATGGACCTTAACACAAAACTTAACCAAAATTTTCAATTTTCTAAGTATAAAAAGGGCACATAATAAAAGGGCACATAATTCAGTCAAAATGCACGCCAGAGTTATCTAACTTTGCCTGCCCAGTCCCCTAATGATAGTAAGTAAGTGTACCAAGTTTGAATGCAATAGCATTGATACTTTCTGAGAAAAGTGGACCTAAACGCAAAACTTAACCGGACGCCGACGCCGACGCCGACGCCGACGCCAAGGTGATGACAATAGCTCATAATTTTTTTTCAAAAAATAGATGAGCTAATAAATATATAATCACATATGAAAATAAAATATGTAAACCAAAATTTAACAAGGGCTGTTTGTAAAACATGCATGCCCCCCATATGGGCTGTCCGTTGTACTGGCAGCCATTGTATGAATACGACTTTTGTCACTGTGACCTTGACCTTTGACCTAGTGACCTGAAAATCAATAGGGGTCATCTGCAAGTCACGATCAATGTACCTATGAAGTGTCATGATCCTAGGCAAAAGCGTTTTTGAGTTATCATCCGAAAATCATTTTACTATTTCGGGTCACCGTGACCTTGACCTTTGACCTTGTGACCTTAAAATCAATAGGGGTCATCTGCGAGTCATGATCAATCTACCTATGAAGTTTCATGATCCTAGGCATATGCGTTCTTGAGTTATCATCCGAAAATCATTTTACTATTTCTGGTCACCGTGACCTTGACCTAGTGACCTGAAAATCATTAGGGGTCATCCGCGAGTCATGATAAATCTACCTATAAAGTTTCATGATCCTAGGCATATGCGTTCTTGAATTATCATCCGAAAATCATTTTACTATTTGGTTGTCACCGTGACCTTGACCTTTGACCTAGTGACCTCAAAATCAATAGGGGTTATCTGCGAGTCATGATCAATCTACCCATGAAGTTTCATGATCCTAGGCTTATGCGTTCTTGAGTTATCATCCGGAAACCTATTTCACTATTTCGGGTCACCTTGACCTTGACCTTTGACCTAGTGACCTCAAAATCAATAGGGGTCATCTGCGAGTCATGATCAATCTACCCATGAAGTTTCATGATCCTAGGCGTATGCGTTCTTGAGTTATCATCCGGAAACGATTTTACTATTTCGGGTCACCGTGACCTTGACCTTTGACCTAGTGACCTCAAAATCAATAGGGGTCATCTGCAAGTCATGATCAATGTACCTATGAAGTTTCATGATCCTAGGCCCAAGCGTTCTTGAGTTATCGTCTGACAACCACCTGGTGGACGGACCGACCGACCTACCGACTGACCGACCGACATGAGCAAAGCAATATACCCCCTCTTCTTTGAAGGGGGCATAAAAAGCATGTGGAAATTATCAGATGCATGTCATAATAAGGCTTTATAGAGGTATAACAACAGGGAACTTTACGTTGAAATTGTTTTTGCACCTTACTCAAAAGATGTGTTTGTGACTGTTTGAAGAAATCTAAACTGACATTGTAATAAATAACCATTAATCAAGGAACTTGAAGTAAAGAAAGGATTAATTACTTTTTAACCTCTACCATTCCCACTTTTTCCTGATTTATACTTACGTATTTCTTAATGTCCTCTGTGAGCCCTGGCCACCAATAACGCAAGTTGATCGCCTCTCTAGTCTTGTTTATGCCACTGTGGCCACCAAAGGCACTTTCATGGAACTCCTTAAGGATATTGTTTACATCCTTTTTCAATACAACCTTTGTACCATCGATCTTCCAAGGTACAAATCTGAACTGATCACAACCTAAAACCAAATTTATGAAATACCTTGTTTTTAACATTATAACATATTTCATGAGTAAAAATCACAAATGTGTTTTCAGCATAAAAATTCCTTTGTATGTTAACTTTATGTTCAATAAAAAGCTTGGCTTAAATGAAATGGTTCAGGCATAAAAACAATAAAAACGATGGGTTAGAAACTAGTACTTCCGTCTATTTTATTTCATAAAATATGTAAGAAATGCTTCATATGTGCTAATTATTGACTGTTGATTTTATAAAACAAATATAGCTGAATTACAATGTAATGGGTCACTATCAGGTCTGAAATTGTTTTTTTCTTGCATACTTCAGAAAGGCTGTAACTGTGTATCTAATGCAATAAATACATTTGTATCGCTTGTTATTGTTAGGCTGTAGAATATGCAAGTCAATATTGTGACTAATTTTATAACTATTAATCTTTTTCAACAAATATTGCTTACTTATAATGTGTTTTTTTTTTAAACAGGTACAACTCAATGAAAAACTAGGCCTAGGATCATGAAACTTCATAGGTACATCGATCATGACTGGCAGATGACCCCTATTGATTTTCAGGTCACTAGGTCAAAGGTCAAGGTCAGTGACAAAAAACATATTCACACAATGGCTGCCACTACAACTGACAGCCCATATGGGGGGCATGCATGTTTTACAAACAGCCCTTGTTTAATTGTTCATCAACAAATATTGTTTTTATAATGTTATTATTTATGACAGGAACTCAAATTCTTAAAGCATTATACTTAGCTTTCTTTAGATTAGCTAAGCAGGGCTTAACATTAACCGAAAAACCAAGTACTTAGAAAATCTACTTGCCCTGAACGTAAAGCCACTTGCCCAAATATGAAATATCACATCAACTGTAAACCTCATATTTGTTTATAAACCAAAATGATACACCTCAAAACCTTTTTTCTTTTTGATCATTTAACACAATGATTACAGCAATGAAAGTCTAATTAAAGTACTTTAATTACATGCTCCTTGTTTTTTGCACTTTCCGGGCGGACAACTAGATTATAAAATTACTTGCCCGCACCTAACTTTTACTTGCCAGGGACAATAGGACAACCCTGCTAAGTGAATTTAAAAAAAATGTAAATGTGGATTTTATGCCGTAAAATATGCAATTCAATATTCTTATGTTCTTAATGGTCATCTTGTTCAACAAATATAGCTTACTTTTAATGTTATTGTTTATAAACAGGCACTAAAATGCTAAAAGCAATGTTTAATGCATACTTTGGGCAAGAAAATATTTATTTCCTTGTTAAAAATGTGGATTTTAGGCAGTAAAATATGCAAGTCAGTATTTTTTGTGCTTTATTTTCTAAATGTTCATCTTATTTAACATACATGTATAGCTTTCTTACAATTTGATTGTTTATAAGCAATGCAGTGTGATTCTCTTGGTAAATTTGTCATTTATAGCCTTAAAATATGCAAGTCAATATATTTATGTTTACATTTTACAACTGTTAATCGTTTTAGACCCACACGGCTTGGATTTCATCAAATTGGACACAGTAGGCATAAAAATACAAGAAAGATTTAAGCATAATAAAGTACCTTTTACTAAGAACTTCTTTGCCTTGCTCCTGAAGTTGTCCCTTTGATTCTTGTCTGCAGGATAGGTGTTAGATTCCAGGAAGCACACAAGTTCTTGGTAATCACTAAAATCCATTATGTTCAGTTGCTTTATTCAGCTTTTGATAACAATATGGCTATTGAATGATGAATGTGGATTCAGACCATGTGTTTGGAGCATACTGTATATACTTGTTCCCTGTAACTTCGATTGGATCATTGGACTGTACGATTTTGATTGGCTCACTGCAGTAATGAGCGCTATACCAATATATCCCATAATCACCTACCGACTGGCCCCTCTCATGCCATGTTTACACAGGTCAAAAGACTCCACTTCCTGGCCCCGGTGAAACAGTCTCAACTTCATGACCCCTATATGGGAACTGTGCACTGGTAAACAGGCCCCCATTCCTGACCCCTATCACAAAAGATGTGAAATATCCAAACTGGGACATGTCAAAATAATGGTTGATGTCCAGTCTCTCTAGGCTTCACTAAATTGCATATGCTTTTTTTATTAAAAAATCTTTCTTCAATAATAATTTATGTCTTCGATACCTATCTTAGATTTTATACATGTACACAATTATGTTACCCTAATACATAATGGGACATCAGCCCCTAGGACAAAAACCCCTAGGACATTTGCCCCTTAGGACATTAGCCCCTACCTATTTTTACATTCATTTTTTAGGTATTTGATTTAATCTTTTTTTAAATTAATTGAATTAATGTTGTTTTGTTTTTTTAAACAGCAACAACAACACGTTATGTTACTTATGTATCTAATTAAAGTCCAAAGAAAAAAATATTAAAGAAATTGTTAAAAAAAACACACAAAAATGTATGTGTTTGGTACAAGCAATATATTGTTTGTTTTGAGATATGAAATTAAAAAAATGGAATAAAAATGCTTACTTAAAACAAGATGTGTTTGTGAAACACTATGTCCCCGTATATGATGTTTGACCTTGAAGGATGACCTTGACCTTGACCCTTCACCACTCAAAATGTGCAGCTCCATGAGATACACATGCATGTCAAATATAAAATTGCTAGCTTCAATATTGCAGAAGTGACATTACATGAGCAATTTTGACCCATATATTTGACCTTGAAGGGTGACCTTGACCTTTCACCACTCAAAATGTGCAGCTCCATGAGATACACATGCATGCCAAATATCTAGTTGCTATCTTCAATATTGCAAAAGTACTCATAAAATGAGCGATTTTGGCCACATATATTTGACCTCTGACCTTGAAGGATGACCTTGACCTTTCACCAGTCAAAATGTGAAGCTCCATGAGATACACATGCATACCAAATATCAAGTTGCGATCTTGAATATTGAAATATTGCAAAAGTGTACATTAAATGAGCAATTTTGACCCATATATTTGACCTTTGACCTTGAAGGATGACCTTAACCTTTCACGACTCAAAATGTGCAGCTCCATGAGATACATATGCATGCCAAATATCAAGTTGCTATCTTCAATATTGCAAAAGTTATTGCAAACCAACAGACCAACCAACCAACAGACAGGGCAAAAACAATATGTCCCCCACTACTATAGTGGGGGACATAAAAAGCTTTGAACCTAGGGGCTAATGTCTTAGGGGCTTTTGTCCTAGAGGGCTAATGTCAGTACCCCACAATCTAGACGAAGTGCATATGTCGAGAATGTAAACAACTGTCATTACTAAAATTTAATGGGGGGAGGGGCATATTAGACATTAGCAAAGAACAGCACAACAACACTTGACCCAAGTTATGGAGCATCCAGAGGAATTTACTGGATTAAAGCATTTTGAGGGTTAAGGGAAAGTGTTCAGCTTGAAACGTCACATTTGACTCTATTATACATGAACAAGTCATAAAAGAACATTAGAATAGATTACTATTGCTAAAATTGCTTAATGTTATAATTGTGCATGTTCAGTATGTCTGGTGCATTACAAATAGTGTCTAGTTTATTTTCTACATTGTCAGATACAAGTTTAAATAGACAACACAAGTTTTTAAGATTTTATTTATAAATAACTACACAACTGTTACATATTTTAGGAAACAGTGGTTATTCTTTTACTATACTAAAATTCCAGTACTTGAAGTTTGAAATGACATGGTCAGCAATGTAAAAATGATGCAGATGAACACTACAAAGATTGGCATGTTAACAAGTTCACTTGATACTTCACATGTGCATTGGCCTTGTACAATTGATACCAATTTTATGAATTGATTTAGGTTTTAAGATTGCATTGTGATATTTTATGCTGCATACAAATTATGTTAATGCTATGTCATGTAATGAAATTAAAGCGGGTATATACGATCTTGTCAAATATTTATTAATTAATATAAAATGTGTAAAAAACTTATTATACATATATTTCAATATAAACTAAAATAAAAGTTAAGAAGAACATGTGTCGAAAATGCTAAATAAGCCAGATATTTAATTCTGAAATCGAAAAAGGCTGTACAGCCGAATTCGCCAGCATGTATATCATGCATGTACGATGTGAATCTAAATTTAGTTTAACGGTTCATTTGAAATTCCTGCAGCGATATCGATTCATACGACACACGAACACTTACTAAAAAGACGAATGCATCGGTTATTGTAGGAAAATAATTACGAATTATCTTCGTCACAATCGGCTCGGGGCGCTAATTTGTATTTGCTGTATTTTATGAAATTCGCCTTAAATGTATAATTTTTCTTGCATATTGTGTGTTATTATAACATATTTGTATCAATATTTTACAATTCAGCACATATAAAAATCGTATATACCCGCTTTAATGTTACTTGATGTTAATAAAGAATTCATTATGACCTAGTGTTATATTTTATACAAAACCTCATATTGAGGCCCTCAACTACATGTACGTGTTATTTCTTCTTGAATGGGGTCAGAAGAGGCCACACGCACAAAGTAAAATACAGGGTTCCCAGCTTTTTGTATGAACAAAATTCCCTGATTTTTCCCTGATGGAAATAAAAATTCCAGGATCATAATTTCGACCTATTTCTTGTTTTAGATACCCTCAATAAATAGCAGTTGCAGACATAAGTAAGCTACATGTATACTACAAAGCCACCATAGCGATACAAATGATTCGATTTGCTGTTTTAAGCGAATGGAATTCTCGACACAAGTCGGGAAAGTCTGACCATACAAAATTCCCTGATTTTTTCCTGATTTCAGGAACTTTTCACGAATTCCCTGACTTTTCCCTGACTGGAAAAAGGTGAAAGTCTTTTTCCAGGTTTTCCCTGATTTCCAGGTTGGCTGGGAACCCTGATATATTTTATAGACTTGGATAGCTATATAACTGATTAATCCTATCTTCCTATCTGACATGTGCCAAATTTGATAGGGGGGGGGGGGGGGGTGATATAAGACATTAGCAAAGAACAGCAAATACGTGTATCACAGTTTACTCTATTATACCCGGTACATGAATGGCTTCCTATCTGAACATTACAATATAATGCTGTTGATAGTCTCGCAGCGTAATGTTGAATAATGCATTTGCACACTTAAGTATGTGGTGAATTACAAGGTTTTGCTATATCCACATGAGGTAAACTGCCCCACCACCTGGTGGCCATGTTTTTCAACAGACCATTACCATTTTCGAACTCAGCAGAGCTATTATAAGAACAAATGTTCTGACCAAGTTTAATGAACGTTGAAGTATAAATGTGATTTCTAAAGTGTTAAGGTTTTACTTTAGCCATGTGAGAAAAGATTCCCCCTAGCAACCACGTTTTTCAACGAACTCGAAACATTTTCGAACACAGCTGAAATATCATTAAGACATATGTTTGCCCAAGTTTCAAGAAGACTGAACAATAAATGTGACAATTTTTTCTTTATTTTGATCTAGTGACCTAGGTTTTGACCTGGTGTGACACAGTTTCAAACCCAACAAAGGTATCATTGGGACACATTTTCTTAACATGTTTCATGGCAATCAAGCAATAAATGTTTCCTATAGTGTTAACAAGGAACAAGGGACAAAATTGTCACAACAAGGTTTTTACAAAAAATATATTTATAACAAAAAAATTCATTGAATTGATATCCCCCGCCAATATGCTTCTGGACACAAGTGTTATATTTGACACTCAAATAAGCATTTTTTCAAGATACAAAGGACAATAACTCCGTTATTCACAGATGGTGTACAATGCCATTTGGCGTGCATCATTCTCTTATCCATATATATACTCATACCAAGTTTCAATGAAATACGCCAAAGCACTTCCAAGATATGGCGCTGGACGGACGAAAAGACTGATGGACAACACCAAAACAACATCCCTCCACCGATGGCGGGGGATAACAAGGGTTTTGTCACAGACGTGACATAATTATACCCCCACATGCTGCATTGACACAGAATATTTTGCATGTTGTCTTCACAAAACAAGGGAAGCTAATTTATGGCGATTCTTAAGAATTATTATGCCATTATCATGTGGCAATTTTGACCTTTGAACTCTTGAATTCTTTCGCATGACACGCCGTCCAATGACTGTGAACAAAATAATGTGCATTTTCATTTTAAAATCTGACAAAGAATGACAGTTATGGCCCGAACAAGATCATTTATGGCCATCTTTGAACTCAAAGTGTGACCTTGACCTTGGAGATATTGACGTAATTCTTTAGCATGACACATCGTCCAATGTTTGTGAACACATGTACCGAGTACTTTTAAAATCTCACAATGAATGACATAGTTATGGCCCGGACAAGATCATTTATGGCCATTTTTGACCTTTTAACTAAGAGTGACCTTGACCTTGGAGATACCAATACAATTCTTTCGCATGACACACCGTCCAATGATGTTGAACAAATATGCCAAATGATTTTGAAATCTCACAATGAACGACATAGTTAAGGCACGGACAAGCTCATTTATGGCCATCTTTTACCTTTGAACTCTAAGTGTGACCTTGACCTTGGAGATATTGACTTATTTCTTTTGCGTGACACACCGTCCAATGTCCAATAATGTTGAACAAAAGTGCCAAATGATTTTTAAATCTCGCAATGAATGACATAGTTATGGCCTGGACAAGCTCATTTATGGACATTTTTGACCTTTGAACTCAAAATGTGACCTTGACCTTGGAAATATCCACGTAATTCTTACGCGCGACACACAGTACAATGATGGTGAACAAATATGCCAAATGATTTTAAAATCTCACAATGAACGACATAGCTATGGCCCGGACAAGCTTGTTCCGCCCGCCAGCCCGCCTGCATTCGCCAATCTAATAACCAGTTTTTTCCTTCGGAAAACCTGGTATAAAATGTTGATGACGCACAAGGGACAAATACTGATCCTAAAAGCACACCATGTGCACCTTGTGCTCAGGTGAGTTAAAAATAATAAAATAAATAATACATGTTTTATGAAACAAATGTAATTTTTACTTAAACTTAACTAAATGTCCAGTACTTGAAATTGGTAATGTCATAGTCTAAGAGGTCAAGATTCTGCACATATACATAATATAGAATGGCGTGTTCAAAAATTCAAATATATGACTGTAAGATTAAATTATTTTCTTTATCCCAGTAATTCTCAAACTGGTTCAGCTATTTGGGGGAAATGACGGACCACGATACAGAAATGCTCCTCCAGTCGGGTCTGTTGTGTGCAGCTTTTAGTAATTCATCCATGGAAAGGCATGTCCACTCTTTTACATTATCCATCCATCTTTTCTACAAACGGCCTCATCTTCGACCTTCCTCTAGCGTACCCTGGAAAACAGCCTTGTACAGAGTGGTGCCTGGTGATGTGTCCAAACCAAGCCAGCTGTACCTTAGCACAATTATTCGTGGTCATGGTAGTGCAGTTATAAAATTGACTTAAGCAATCCAGTGTTATTTGTCCACTTAATATTGAGAGCTTTATTTGTCCATTGATATGTAGAGAGAACATCAACGGAATTGATTTGCTGTTGGCATGTATGGTAAAGTCTTCTTGGATCTTGTGAAGTCTGTTCTAAGTTCTGAAATTTAAAGAAATATTAGCCTACAGTTGACAATATAACAGCCAAGACTTTTCACCGTTAAATACACACACATACACAAATAGGCATGAAGGATTTTTTTGCCTATTACTTTTTGTAGAAAAATTAACAAAAATGCTGGCATCATAATAATGTTATTTTGTTTATAAAGCTATACTTCTACAAGTGTACAATCAAACAATGCATTCCAAGCATAACAGGAGACAAGAAATACATTAAGTATATATCTATGGTAACTAAAGTAAAAATATAAATTAATAAAAAAGCAAATGTAAATTGTTCAGTACTATTGTCTTGCAACCTAATATATAAATTTGATGATTGTTGTTAAAATGCCATTGAGTTGTATTTTATAGATAACTTTATACGAGTTGAATATGCATCTTTTTCATCTCTAATATTTCTATTCTTTTCAACTTGTTACAAAATACCATTAATAGAGTACTGTACCGTTACTAAAATTAAAATGTATTTCTATGCCTTTTTCACCTGTTAGTGCAATGCAAATAAATCTGGAAAGTGCTGTTTAATAGCAACAGGCATATACTGTTGCACTTTTTCATGGGAAGGCCAGAGTTAAATTATTTTAAATTTACGATACATTCCTTCTATCCAGTATTTAAAAATTTCTGAAATGCGACCAGATGATATGTGAAATTCTGAAGCCAGTACAGAATCAACTGGATTTCTTTTAAGTTTATATAATACAAGAATTAATTGCCTTCTGTTGAAATATGAGAAAATGATTTAGCAGGATCATCACAATGTTTCTGAATTCACAATTTTTGTCTGAACAGAATGAAAGTAAATACTGATGAATAATCTGAAACAATTTATAGTCTTCTATACCAGTATACTTTTTCAACTCTTTATCATTTGTTTTAAAAATTTCAATTTTTTCTAAAGATGCTTGAACCATTTTATTTGAAGTTTTAACATTGGTTTGTGTTGACATTGATTTTTTTTAGAATAAAATTATTTGACGGTATGTCTGTTTGAACATCCTCTGATATTTTTAGCTCTGTACTTGCATATTGGGATTTCCTTGCTTTGGGATTGATATCAGTATACCTAGATGTCGGAGGAGTTTTCTGTACCCCTTTTGTTGTCATTTTCTTTTTGTCTGTCGGAGTCATCAGTGATTCTGATGATTTAAACAACTTACGTTTACAAGTGTGAGCAGCAACTGTTGTTGAAACAGGCTCTTCTTGCACATGCAAACTAACATATGCAAAGAGATAAAAATGTAAAAAAGCGACTTAAAAAACACATAATTACAATTGGTATATATAATATACTTTTCAACACTCCCAAAATTGAAGATTTATTTCATATAAGACTGTAGCAATCTTTCGAAATATATACAGAATGTAAAGATCTTAATGTGCAGTAGAACTTTAATGACTGGGAAAAATAAAGCCCTGATAATAAGAACATGGTTACCTGTATTATCACATGCTGTATTTTCAGGTGCTTTAACAACAACGGCCTCTAAAGTTTGCTCAGATGTACCGGGTTGTGCATCTGTTAAAAAAAATACCGTATGAAAAAAACACAAAAACACAACATAGCACAAAGAATATCGTAACAAATGGGAGGACTTTAAATAATTAATACTATAACTGCATTTTTTTAATGATAATTAATAAATTATTTTTATACTAAAGCAAAACTAAATTTAGCACTCTTGTCGACATAGCTCTCTGCAAATATGTTTATTGCTAGTGTGAAGGGACTGGAATAATAACGCAGAACAATATATTAAAGATATATGTGATGTTTATGTTCTGGCGGTCAAGTGGCAAATGCCGACATTAATCCCCATAATTAATTATACAACAATAACAGTAATAGCATTTATAAAAACATGGCAATATTGTAATACAATGAATACAATAAATAAAGTTAATACAATAAATACAATAAATATAATAAATACAATAAATACTTTACGTGGCATTTAATTAGAAAAGAGATTACAACAATACAAAGGTTAAAGTTTATAAATTGATTGATCACTAACCTGTAATAATAACGCAGAACAATATATCAAAGAAATATGTGATGTTTATGTTCTGGCGGTCAAGTGGCAAATGCGCGGTTACTTGCTCTTTCAACTTGACCAACGCCGCGAACCAATCATGCGTGTAATAGGTTTAGGTGATAAAAACTGGTTAGGATGTTAGTTGAACTGTTGTAATTGTTTGGAAAGAATTAAGGTTAACAGTAAAATAGATATATATTGATTTCGTATGTTGAGATTTTGTAAAGAAATAAGGATTTGTTAATTTACTCTATGACACTCTCACCCCAAGGAATATCTACTTGTTACTGTAACTTTCACTAAGCGCCCTCCCCAAAGTCAGAATATTCTGCAGAGCTCCAGATAAGGAATTGTGAAATTAGTAACGGTTCTGCCACTGACAGAAAGAAAAGGAGTAACGCTTAAAATCAATTAGTACCTGTACTACCATATCCAAAAATACAGGTAGTACTGCACTACCCGTGTTATTGGATATTTAAGGGTGTATAACTGACTTTACAGAAACATTTGCAGCAATTATAATAAATATATGTAGCTTCTGAAACAGTTACTGTATTAGGTTCTTCATTCTGAATTATGATGCAAATACAACTACACATTAAAACTCATGACTAATACTATTTCTTCATTTTTCTTGACAAGAAAACACAAGCCAACTAGTAAGCTAAGTAAATGAACACTTATTTCACTGTCTCGTCCGTTTCCCATCGTGTTTTCTAACGTTTTAAGCCACCGATGCAATCAAATCGTTTAATATCGGGGCGACAATGTATTTTTGTGGGTTTACAGATTTAATGTCAGGATGGTTAGACGACACCGTATGTAGTCATTATATGACAATAAAGGTGTTGTTTTGAACCACTTTCGGTTAAGCCTGTAGCGTGAATATGGTCAGATCGTGAGATCTGTCAGATAAACTGGAAATCTGACGATTCTCACAGTACCCCCGTGAGATTGCTCAGATCAGTCGCCGTGAAAAATGTCAGATTGATGAAAAATAATATTTTACGAATGGTTGTTTATATTCAACTTCATTTCGCGTTTTAACACCTTGCAGTTATTTTCGGACATCTTTTTTTCGGACGTTGAACGTAAAGACGTTGTTCACAACAAAGATATCAAAACAGTAGTTCTATAACCATGCAAACATTTGATTTTTTAAACGATGTTCGTTTCAAATGTTATAAATATCGATGATGTACATGCATTATGTTGTAAATAAATAGGTTAATGTGTACTTTATGGTGTTGCAGTGTTTTAATAGAAATATATAACATTGATTTAAGAAAATATTTTCAGAATAAATATATATATATAAAAGATAAAAAATGTTAAAAACTGATTATAAACAAAATTCAATTCCAGAAATGTATAATCCTAAACGCTGTTTTTATCATTATTTTAGCTAATTCACATGTACACTCAATTCAAGAAAATTATTGTATTACAATATATTTCATACAATCAAAGTTACCACTATCATCATTTGTTTAGTCTGTCAATAAGCTCCATTTGACATTGTCGACTTTGCTCGGGAACTGCTTTAAAGTACCCCGGGTACTCTTTCGTATACTTAACTGTACCCCGGGTACACTAAATATACTAAAATGTACCGTCTGCCTGTCTGTCAGTGCAGTCTCTCACAAACTTTTCAGGGCTTCTTCTCAGAAACTCAATATAAGTTTTCAACATGAAACTTTATGTGTGTATAAATATTACTGAGGAGAGGTGCCATGCACAAGAACCATAACCCGTCCCTTTCTGAAATAAGAGTTATTGCTCTTTGTTGTTTTGGTATGATGTTACTAGGGCTATATCTCAGATACTATACAAGATTTTAACATGAAACTTCATGGATGTATAATTATCAATGCACAAGAGCCATAATCGTATACTTTCTTACATAACGGTTATTGCCCTTTCTTGTTATTGTTTTTGTATGATGTAACTTTTCAGGGCTATATCTCATAAATAGAACCATAACACTTCACTTTATTAAATAAGAGTTATTGCTCATTGTTTTTTTATGTTGTAACTTTTAAATAAGTGAGAAAGTGTACAACCCTTCAATTAAACTTTTCTGTAAGTTCTGCACCCATCAATAATCAACATTTATTTTGCAGGGGATATCAATTTAATGAATTTGCTTGTTATTATTAGTCTTAAGGTTGAAATGGACTTAACATTTTAAATAGCATTGATAATATAAGACACAACAGACTCATCAGTCATCAGTATTATGTTTGCATAATATTCTTAAGTCGGTTACTGACCTAGGTCAAAATATAGTTGAAGTTTATCACCTTTTGAGGTGGTCTAAAAGTCCTCACCGCCTAGTAGATAAGTCTACAAAGTATTTTAAAACCGGTTCATGAACATGAAATTTCTGGCACTTATCATAATCTAACCATCTGCATTATTTTTGACAAACAGTTGGTTTTGCGATTTGAGCACCACAATCATCAATATTTTGTGTGTGGATAAGATGTTATAAAAAAGTTAGGATTTATTTATAAAACCTATAAGTTTCATTGTGCTGTACTTGTTTAGGAGATGTGTAATACCAACTGGCTACTTCTGTTTTCAGAAATAAAAGGCACAGAAGGATTTTATTAATATTTTGTGGAGTTCTCACATTAATCGAGCCCATAGCACTTCCTGCTACAAAAACATATTTTCGAGCAACAACACGTATTGATAATATACTATTGGTTTATTAAGACATCAACAATAATCAACATGTATGCATGAGCACATATAGTAATTATGATTCATATAAATTAATAAATGTTACAGTTGTCTGTACCCGAATAACATGGTGTTATTAATACTTCATTATGTAAATTGATGATTTTTTTTATATCCTCTGATAATCCTTTATTAACTGGTCAAAATGAGAAATGCATTTCTAATTGAATCACATGTTATTAAAACCATCATCATGAATAGAAATTACACATGCAGTTACAACCAGCTGCAAACAAATTTTTGTTTCTTACATGATTACTGATTCGTGTGAAAGATAGGAAACTACACACATAGTGAATGAAATATTATCAATGTGCACTTATCAACATTTGTCTTTGATTTAATCTATCTTGAACAATGCATACTTTTTAACATGAAAATCTCAATTTCCTACAAAACACTAAATTAAAAGTTACAGGAAGGTGGTAAAAAATACATAAATTCAGTTACAAAGCAATAAATTGAAAAGTATCTGTACATTCAAGTTAACTATAAAACATGGCATCACCTTAAAATCAGTATAAATATCACCTTAAATCCGCAAATGTTCAGTAAGATTGCCTTTTTTAAACAAAAAATTGTAATTGCCCTAAAATGAGTGATTTAACAATATACATACAACTATCATGAACCATTTTCAACATTTACTTTGTTGTTCTATAATTTAAATAAATATGCAATTCCAAATTATTTATGCAGTTAAACCATGTACACACAAAATTTTAGTGCCCATCTTTACTTTTTAGTATTAAGTGTATTTGACCTTGATTTAGTTTTAAAGCCTCATTAATGAAGGAGCTGACTGGACAAACACTTAGCTTTTCTGTAAAACTGCAAATACATTGTATTGTATTTACTCTGCCGACTCCTGTTTGAAGCTTTAAGCATTTTTCTGCTGATTCCACTGCTGATTCCACAAATATTTTTAAGTTGTTAAGGGACACTCCAGACTTCAAAACCTGTCCACTCATTGTTTTAGTGTTGAAATATTCCCTTTAATATTGTCTACAACATATGGTCCAGTGTAATTACTTTCAAGATTTCCTTTGGCTTTTCTCGCCGCCCTCGAAGCATTGAACTTTAACACCTAAGCCCCAACATGTATTTGATTAAATTTTCTTTTTTTGTTGTTGGCTTGAATTAAGTCTTTTTGGCTTTAGACATATTGTCCAGTACAACTTTTCCTGCGGTTTCTGTTTGTTGCTTTCGCACACTGGATTGTTTTTCAATCATGTCTGGGTCGGACAATACACCTATTATGTCCTGATGAAAAAAAGACAAATGCACATCATGAAAACAATCCACCAAAAAAAGGAACAAGTATTGTTCATGATTTTTTTGCTTTTGCTGATTAATATTACATTTGTGTATCAAACAAAAGTCTTTTTACTCTTCTAAAGAACATTTCTAAACAAATATACTTCTTTATTTCGAATGAAACATACCAGTACTTGATTTAAGAAGGAGAAAATAGTCCATTATATGTCAATATTCAGAATTGTTTTGTCTTTCAGTTTGACAAAACATAAAACATAATTTTTGTTTCCATGTTTGTTTCCAAAGTGAGTGTTTATTCATAAGTGTAGTTGATGAATTTTTGAGAAAAGATATAACTTATTATGTAGACAGAACAAGAAATATATCGTTGTAAAAGAAAAAGCACATAAATTTAACATACAACATAAAAGTTGACGTAATTATTAAATATTTCTAGGGAATTCCTTATTCTAAACACTTAAAATTTAGGTGGTGATCAAGAAATATACTCGTTGTTTAACAAGTATGCCCCTGGATTGCTCACCTGAGTTTGAGGTAACCAAATAATCAAAACTGGACCTAGTTTTTGGATACACATGACTTGGACTAGGTATTTTCAAAAATAATATTTCGTCAAGATTGGGTCATAAATGTGGCCACTAAAGTAGTCACAAGATTTTGGTTAAATTTAAATTTTTGGACTCACTGACCCAGATTTGAATTCAGCCTAGATATTGTCAAGATTCTAACCAAGTTTCGTAAAGATTTAGCCATGAAACTAGGGAATTCACAAACATTTTCTTTAATTTTACCTAGTGACTTAATTCTTGGTCTCTAGCAACTTAGTTTCAAACTTGGCAAAAATATAATAGGGACACATTTTTTTACCAAGTTTCAGGAAGATTGGACAATAAATGTGGCCTGAAAGGGAAGGTTCATGAGGTAATTATGATGACGCATTACCAACGACAAAAAAAAGGTGATTGAACAAGAGATGTATTCGTCAGAAACACAATGCCTCCTATTGCGCCGCTTTGAAATAAAATTTAAATATATCATTAGGCAGGTTTAGAAATTATCTCCCTTGTATAGCTTATTACTTCCCTTGGATTGTATTTTTTTACTTTTAAGGAAGAAAGTGGCCTTAAAATTTGGTTTTATTATATCCTTTAAAAAAATATTACTTCCCTTGTGAAATTTATCTGTACAGGCCAAAAGATATAAAGTAAAATTAACTCCCTTAAAAGCTTGTTATTTCCCTTGGATTTAGTTTTTTGACCTTTGACCTTTGACCTTGAAGGATGACCTGACCTTTCACCACTCAAAATGTGCAGCTTCATGAGATACACATGCATGTCAAATATCAAGTTGCTATCTTCAATATTGCAAAAGTTATGGAAAACGTTATTTATTTTTTTCGGACGGACGGACAGACTGACATACTGACTGACAACCATGAGGGGCAGGAGGGATGAACCAATAAGAGAGTGCTATGCTGCCCCCTTCTTTTTCACTCTAGGCCTTTCCATAACAAGGATATGTTAAAGAATGTGGGACAAACACAATTAAATTGACACAGGATATGGAAAACATTAAATCTTCATCTAAACTCCTGTCAGCAACATATTAGTATGTAATCAAAGATGCTTTATTTACATACATCAAGAGCCGAAGTCTGCAACTGACTCGGGTACATCGCTTCCCGTCCGTACAGAATGAAGAATGGGCTGAATTTTGTTGACGACTGTTTTTTGGTCCGAATTGAGAAAAGAACCTCATCAAGCCTTTCATCCCAATCGTTCTGTATGTTGTTGACCAATTTGCTTAAGGCCCTTTAACAAAAATCAGACAATTAGTGAGGTTTTAACAAATCAGAAGCACATAAAGTGATATTGAACACTATTCTGGTATAAATTATGAAACTTAATGAATTCAATGAAAATTTTAAAGACAATAATTACGCTCCCTACACATATTGTACAGAATCGATATTGAACCAGCTAAAGTCTTCAGGGTAGAAATCCAAATCTTCAAGGCTTCGTTAGAATTACATGTACCAGCAATTGAGGAGGAACCTATCTCTCTTTATGATTAATTTTGGAAAATCTGGTGTGTAAATTTAAGGGTGAGCAAGGCCAAATTTACACACAAAGACAAACAGATTGGCAAATACTTGGTTAAAATTTATAGTGAATAATAAGCAGAAACACAGTCACTTTTCAGTGATAAACAGTTTGAAATTTACCTTTTGATTGTTTGATTGGTCCTTTCATCAAGGCCGTTTGTTTGTGGGTGGCATGCAGATGTTACTTTGTGTTTAATGTCCCACGTTAAGCACAACTCTTGATTTATCTGAAAATCAAAATAAGCCAAACATATAATGTCGTCCGTTCACCTGTAATTAAAACAGAACAAGAGCTGTCACCATTAGATGACTTATGCCCCCTATAAATGCTTGATATAAGTTATGAGCTTTTTTCGAAACCTAAACGCAGATTTCGAAACCTAAACGCGGACCGTAAGTTCAAGGTCAAGGTCACAGGGGTAAAACTTTGTGCGCGTATGGCAAGGCCTTGTCTATATACACATGCATACCAAATATGAAGGTTATATCTCAAGGAGATAGAAGTTTTGAGCATTTTTCGAAACCTAAACGCAAAGTGTGGCGGAAAGACAGACAGACAGACAGACACACAGTCCAATCACTATATGCCCCCTTTCCTTCATTATTATATAAAGAGAGTTGGTCTGACAAATCTCACGGGCAGTAATTATCAATGTATTCATAAGAAAGGCAAGTGCGCACTACCACCTTCATCATAATCATTATTGCATGCTTAGAGTTGGTCTGAACTAACCTCACAGGCAGTTATACTCATGTTATCATAAGAAAGGCCAGTCACCACCACTACCACCTTTATCATAATCTTTATTGCATACAGAGAGTTAGTCCGACAAATCTCACAGGCACTTATAATCATGTAATCAAGAGAAAGACAAGTCACCACCTACACCACCTTTATCATCATCATTATTGCATACATAGAGTAAGTCTGACAAATCTCACAGGATGTATGTAATTATCAATGTATTCATGAGAAAGGAAAGTAACCGCAACTACCACCTTCATCATAATCATTATCGCATACAGTGAGTTGGACTGACATCTCACAGGATGTAATAATCATGTTTTATGAGAAAGGCAAGTCACCACCTATACCACCTTTATCATCATCATTATTGCATACAGAGAGTTGATCTGACAAACCTCACAGGCAGTTATACTTGTGTTATCATTAGAAAGACAAGTCACCATCACTACCACCTTCATCATTATCATTATTGCATGCTTAGAGTTGGTCTGACAAATCTCACAGGCAGTTATACTCATATTATCATGAGAAAGGCCAGTCACCACCACTACCACCTTTATTATCATCATTATGGCATACATAGAGTTGGTCTGACAAATCTCACAGGCAGTTATACTCATGTTATCATGAGAAAGGCCAGTCACCACCACTACCACCTTTATCATCATCATTATTGCATACATAGAGTTGGTCTGACAAATCTCATGGGCATTATTTATCAATGTATTCATGAGAAAGGCAAGTGCGCACTACCACCTTCATCATAATCAATATTGCATGCTTAGAGTTGGTCTGACAAATCTCACAGGCAGTTATACTCATGTCATCATGAGAAAGGCCAGTCACCACCACTACCACCTTTATCATCATATGATCATTATGGCATACATAGAGTTGGTCTGACAATTCTCACAGGATGTAATTATCAATGTATTCATGAGAAAGGCAAGTGCGCACTACCGCCTTCATCATAATCATTATTGCATACATAGAGTTGGTCTGACAAATCTCATAGGCACATATAATCAAGCAATCAAGAGAAAGACAAGTCACCACCTTTACCACCTTTATAATCATCATTATTGCATATAGAGAGTTGATCTGACAAACCTCACAGACAGTTATACTCGTGTTATCATGAGAAAGACAAGTCACCATCACTACAATCTTTATCATCATCATTATTGCATGCTTGGAGTTGGTCTGACAAATCTCACAGGCAGTTATACTCATGTTATCATGAGAAAGGCCAGTCACCACCACTACCACCTTTATCATCATCATTATTGCATACAAAGAGTTGGTCTGACAAATCTCACAGGCAGTAATTCTCATGTTATCATGAGAAAGGCCAGTCACCACCACTACCACCTTTATCATCATCATTATTGCATACATAGAGTTGGTCTGACAAATCTCACAGGCAGTAATACTCATGTTATCATGAGAAAGACAAGTCACCACCACTACCATCTTCATCATCATCATTATTGCATGCTTGGAGTTGGTCTGACAAATCTCACAGGCAGTTATACTCATGTTATCTTGAGAAAGGCCAGTCACCATCACTACAACCTTTATCATCATCATTATTTCATACATAGAGTTGGTCTGACACATCTTACGGGATGTAATTATCAATGTATTCATGAGAAAGGCAAATAACCGCCACTACCACCTTCATCATAATCTTTATTGCATACAGAGAGTTAGTCTGACAAATCTCACAGGTACTTATAATCAGGTAATCAAGAGAAAGACAAGTCACCACCTCAGGGCTCGACATTAAAGGTAGTCCGACTGTCCTGGACAACCAAATTGTTAGTCCAGACAAGTAAATAAAGAATTTGCTAGTCCGACGGGACAAGTGGTCATTATAATTCTATAACTTAGAAAAAAATGCCTTTAAAGCCATTATTTCTGTGGAGATATCACTCAACTTTCCACGAGTATATTTTGTATACGTTTAATCGTCGAAGCCCGAGATATTCCGATAGTTCCATGTGATACATGTACTACACTGTACTGTTTACAAGGGAAGCAACCCTTATCATTTTTTTCTTTGCCAAGATAACAAGAATATTCTCCCTTGTAAAAAATATGCATTTTACGACACCGGTACACACCGATCTTACAGACAATTAACGTAGTGACGTCCTCTCTATGTATAGAATGATTTTTTTTTTAAATATCAGTTAAGTACTGTACATATACATCACTTTTAACATTTTCTGTTTGATGTTGGCAACACACAAGTTTTTGTCAGGTACTTTGGCTTTGTATAATGTTTAAAAATCAATAATATTGAGTTTTCCTGTTATTCTAGTCAGTTCTTTTTGTATTGAAATTGCCTACAATTATGTTTACATGTATTTTGAACGATTCAAGTCTTTATGATTTGAGCATTTTGTATTATTTCATTATTTTGCAAAGTACTGAGCAGAGTAAGATATAATGGTCAGGACAAGTTGCTTTTTGGTCAGGAAAAGTGAAATTATGGTCCACTTGTCCGACTGGACAAGTGGCTTCAAAAGTTAATGTCGAGCCCTGCACCTACACCACCTTTATCATCATCATTATTGCATACATAAAGTAAGTCTGACAAATCTCACAGGATGTAATTATCAATGTATTCATGAGAAAGGAAAGTAACCGCCACTACCAGCTTCATCATAATCATTATTGCATACAGTGAGTTGGTCTGACATCTCACAGGATGTAATAATCATGTTTTATGAGAAAGGCAAGTCACCACCTATACCACCTTTATCATAATCATTATTGCATACAGAGAGTTGATCTGACAAACCTCACAGGCAGTTATACTTGTGTTATCATGAGAAAGACAAGTCACCATCACTACCACCTTCATCATCATCATTATTGCATGCTTAGACTTGGTCTGACAAATCTCACAGGCAGTTATAATCATGTTATCATGAGAAAGGCCAGTCACCACCGCTACCACCTTTATCATCATCATTATGGCATACATAGAGTTGGTCTGACAAATCTTACAGGCAGTTATACTCATGTTATCATGAGAAAGGCCAGTCACCACCACTACCACCTTTATCATCATCATTATTGCATACATAGAGTTGGTCTGACAAATTTCACGGGATGTAATTATCAATGTATTCATGAGAAAGGAAAGTAACCGCCACTACCACCTTCATCATAATCTTTATTGCATACAGAGAGTTGGTCTCACAGATTTCACAGGCACATATAATCATGTAATCAAGAGAAAGACAAGTCACCACCTTCATGTACACAACCTTTATCATCATCATTATTGCATACATAAATTGGTCTGACAAATCTCTCGGGATGTAATTATCAATGTATTTATGAGAAAGCAAGTAACTGCCAGAACCACCTTCATCATAATCATTATTGCATACAGAGAGTTGGTCTGACATATCTCACGGGATGTAATAATCATGTTATCATGAGAAAGGCAAGTCACCACCTATACCAACTTTATCGTCATCATTATTGCATACAGAGAGTTGATCTGACAAACCTCATGGGCAGTTATACTCATGTTATCATGAGAAAGACAAGTCACCATCACTACCATCTTCATCATCATCATTATTGAATGCTTGGAGTTGGTCTTAAAAATCTCACAGGCAGTTATACTCGTGTTATCATGAGGACAAGTCACCATCACTCCCCCCTTATCATCATCATTATTGCATGCTTGGAGTTGGTCTGACAAATCTCACACTGTGAGATTTTGTCAGGAAGTTATAGGCGTGTTATCGTGAGAAAGACGTTAGTCACCACTAACCACCTTTGTCATCATCATTATTGCATACATAAGAGTTGATCTCACAAACCTCACAGGCAGTTATACTCGTGTTATGAGAAAGACAAGTCACCATTACTACCACCTTCATCACCATCAATATTTCATGCTTAGAGTTGGTCTGACAAATTTCACAGGCAGTTATACTCATGTTTTCATGAGAAAGGCCAGTCACCATCACTACCATCTTCATCATTATTATTATTGCATGCTTGGAGTTGGTCTGACAAATCTCACAGGCATTTATACTCATGTTATCGTGAGAAAGGCCAGTCACCACCACTACCACCTTTATCATCATCATTATTGCATACATAGAGTTGGTCTGACAATCCTCACAGGCAGTAATAAACATGTAATCATTTATATGATTAAAAAGACAAGTAACCATTTTTACTTTTATCATCATCATTATTGCATACATAGAGTTGGTCTGACAAATCTCACAGGCAGTAATAAACTTATACATGTAATAACTAGAAATGGCGCGGAAGAGGCCGACGAGTATCCCCACACCGCATGTTTGACCCAGGGGCGCCCCAGGGTTGGTAATGGGGCCATGCATAGTTGAGATCGACCGTATTGTCATAAGAGAAGTTCAGTATCATGCAATTAAGAGTGAATCGGTGTAGAAATGAAGAAGTTATAGTAAAAGGCAATTTTGGGTGGGTGTGGTCTTTGTTGGCATGGCGCCCGGGTAATGGGGCCAGGCATAGTTGAGATTGACCGTATTGTAATAAGAGAGGTTCAGTATCAATTTGAAGTTAATCGGTGTAGAAATGAAGAAGTTAATGTAAAATAACCTACAAAAATGAGTGAAAATCTCTTACCCGGCCCCACCCCAACCCCCATAACTTTTGACCCAGGGGTCAGATAAAAAAAATCCAAATAGTGCAGGGTCGCACATATGCTCGTAGCTACCATGTGCACATATGCTCGTAGCTACCATGTGTGAAAGTTTCAAGGTTCTTAACCAACAATTTGCTTGATAAAGATCTCTTTATTATCACAACTGTCTATAGGTGAATATCTTCACTAATGAATGGTCATTTTAATAAGGCAGTGGTATGGCAAGCGAAATGCACATCAATTCCTTAAACTACAGTTTAACAGTTAACTATATAGTTAAGAGACTTTGAACCCGGGTTCAAAGTGCCGTTTGCACATGAAGACTTTGAACCACGGTTCAAGACTTTGAACCACGGTTCAAAGTGTGTCTAAAAATAGATACAAATCTGTAATCTGAGACAACCAATCAGCGTGGCTTAAACCACATTTAGAAGGTAAATACCGCGACTTCATTGGTCATCTCTTAACTATAGGGTTAAGAGACTTTGAATTGCGGTTCAAAGTCCTAAACTGTGGTTAAGAGGCGCGGAATGCACATTAATTATTTAACAGTCAATTGTATAGTTAAGAAACTTTGAACCCGAGTTCAAAGTGCCGTTTGCACATTAATTCTTTATTGGTCCTTTCTTAACTATAGGGTTAAGAGACTTTGAACTGCGTTTCAAAGTCTTAAACTGCGGTTTAAAGTCTTAAACTGCGGTTCAAAGTCTTAAACTGCGGTTCAAAGTCTAAAACTGGGGTTAAGATGCACGGAATGCACATTCATTATTTAACAGTTAACTATTTATTACTTTAACCCGAGTTCAAGAGTTTGAATCGCGGTTCAAAGTGCGTCTAAAAAAGATACAAATCTCTTATCTACATAATTCAGAGACAACCAATCAGTGGAGGTTAAACCACAATTAGATGGCAAATGTCACGGTTTCATTGGTCGTTTCTTAACTATAGAGTTAAGAGACTTTGAACCGGGGTTCAAAGTCTTGAACCCGGGTTTAAGGAATTAATGTACAATGCGTATTTAAATACTACATAACTGTGATTTATATTAATTGCTGTATTTGTTGTTTGGCGAAATAAATTACATTTTCATATCTCCCCTTTTTTACACCCTTTATATACTATGCACAAAAATCGGAATTTCACTATCTAAGTAGCTAAAACATATGCACTAATTATCTTGCGTGACGTTCATGTAGCAAAAAACAATTAGCATCTAATCAGCCTGCGTGGTAGCACACAATTTTAAGTACATGTATTAGCAAGTGTTCTCATGATGCATGGCAAAGAAATCTGCACGTAGATCAATAAATAATCAATATATTTATTTGTTATAACAGCCGTACGGTTAAACATTCCCTATAGGAAAGGCTAAACGTACAGAGCCATAGGACAAGCCAATATAGGCTAGTCGTATGGCCCCGTATGGCTAGCCTATATAAAGTATATTGGCTAGTCGTACAGGGCCGTACAGCTAGCCACTTTCTTTTAACAAACAATTTATAAAATATCTAATCTATGACTTATCCTAATTTCCTAGAATTTTACATTTTATTTGGATTTTTTTTAATATACAGTTGCAAACTTTGCTACACATGCTGTGTAGATGAAAATAATTTGGAAAATATTCACTAATAATGCTTGATTGGTCATTGTCGGCTCAGGTACTACTTACATGTACCCCGGGTACTCTTAAGTATACTAACATGTACCCCGGGTATGGTAAATAAACGTAATCGTACCCGTTCGATATTAGAATGTACCCGAGTTGTATTCCCGCCTAAAATCCGATGTCGAAAAACGCGCTACCGATTATTTTAAACAAACTTATCTTTAAAAAAACTGTGTCAACAGGCTTTTTGAGTATGAGTTTTCCATAATATAGAGGCCATTTTACAGAAAATAGACATAAATGTGAATGTAATTAATATTTTTTAAAAAGCTGACAACAACTGATTTAGCATTAAATTTCCCGGTACATTTAAGTATATTTACCGTACCCGGGGTACATGTAAGTATACTTAAGAGTACCCGGGGTACATGTAAGTAGTACCCGAGCCGACAATGACCAATCGAGCACTATTAACAGTGTGTTGGTGATCATTCACGTATACAATTTATTGAATGCTTTATATCAAAATCATGACAAGTTTATTGTTAAGTGTGTTCTTAATCTTATAAAAATGATGACTGCCATTCAGTCTGAACAGATTGAGAAGAAAGATATCAACAAATCAGGGTTGCTAGGCCCACAGGAGTTTGAAATTCTATCCATAAAACTAAAAATAACTAATATTACAAAAATATACCCCTATATGGTAGTCTATATACTATAAAGGGGTATATTTTTTATTATTTAACCATTAGATTAGCTTTATGGATAGAATTTCAAACTCCTGTGCCAGGCTTTAAGGTCGGTTACAAAAGAACTATTTGAAAATAATCGGTAGATTACATCTAATTATTTGGACTATGAGCACCGATGTCGTTTAGATACATTTAGTAAATAACTGCAGTAAAATTGAAGGTAAATTGTAATCGTAGTTATACATGAAATATTATGCATAGATTGTCATGTGTCTGTTGCAATTATAATTAAACAAGGGCTGTTTGTAAAACATGCATGCCCCCCATATGGGCTGTCCGTTGTAGTGGCAGCCATTGTGTGAATACGATTGTCACTGTGACCTTGACCTTTGACCTAGTGACCTGAAAATCAATAGGGGTCATCTGCGAGTCACGATCAATGTACCTATGAAGTGTCATGATCCTAGGCAAAAGCGTTCTTGAGTTATCATCCGAAAATCATTTTACTATTTCGGGTCACCGTGACCTTGACCTTGTGACCTCAAAATCAATAGGGGTCATCTGCGAGTCATGATCAATCTACCTATGAAGTTTCATGATCCTAGGCGTATGCGTTCTTGAGTTATCATCCGAAAACCATTTTACTATTTCGGGTCACCGTGACCTTGACCTTTGACCTAGTGACCTCAAAATCGATAGGGGTCATCTGCGAGCTAGGCATATGCGTTCTTGAGTTATCATCCGGAAACCATTTTACTATTTCGGGTCACCGTGACCTTGACCTAGTGACCTCAAAATCAATAGGGGTCATCTGCAAGTCATGATCAATGTACCTATGAAGTTTCATGATCCTAGCCCCAAGCGTTCTTGAGTTATCATCCGGAAACCACCTGGTGGACGGACCGACCGACCGACATGTGCAAAGCAATATACCCCCTCTTCTTCGAAGGGGGCATAATAATGGAATCGTTGCTCAATATGACTTGTATCTGACAGTTCTCACGCATATGATTTTGTTTAAACTTTATTTATGTTCTATTGTGCATGCGCAGTGCTCTGTGTTTTCCGTTTATCTGACCCTTTTCATGGTCTGACGAGTTTCACGTCACACCGGCATTCCATTGCGCGCAGACATAATGTTTTTGACAGATTTACAAGTTACAGGAAATCACGCGACAGAATAGACAATAATATATGAACCCAGTCTACAACTTTTCGGTAATTTAAATTAACGAAAAGCGCCGTTAGGTTAAAGACCAACAAATCACGCCGCGCTGACACAGACGTATCGGTACGGCCAGATTTTTTTCGTAAATGTGTAAAATGGATATTAATGTCGTAACTTTACGTCCATTTTATAAAAATAAATGCGTAAATCTTCATGAAAAAGGCGTATTTACGGCTGTACGGCCCTTATCTGGAGCTCTGATTCTGGACTCAGGCTCCTAACTCTGAATAAACATGAAAAGTTTGCCTAACTAAACATAATGAATGGAAACCTCCTAGTGCTAATCTGATTCGTCTGAAACGTCGTGTATGATTAATATATGTATAAAAAATAAATATATGTAATCTAGCTCTTTGATATTAAACAATAATTAATATTACAATTATCTACCAGGTTTAATGAAGGTTCCTGTGCTTGTCAGTTCAGTCTGTTGTGCACCAAGTTGTAACATACTCATAGCAGCCTGTTTTTATGCGAAGTCTGAAAAGAAATTAATACAAGGTTAACCAGGCATATTTGTAATTCATTTAAAGTAAACAAATAACACCTCGTTTAATGATAATAATTTCCAAACATGACTTATTTACAGTAGAGTAGTACGAACAAGAACGTCCCTGGTACGAATAATTTTGGGACGAAGTTATCCGTTTTTTATTCCGCTTTTTACCGGTTTACATACATTATTTAACAGGAATCGCTATTTCGTTCAACTATATATACATATAACACAAACCTGGAGTGTTTAATGTTGGCAGAAAATTCGATGATTGCCCCTTAGCACCTTCAAAATGTGCTGAACAAATTCTCCAGGATCTACATACATTGTCGGATCGTTTATAATATATAGATCGTACATTCTGCAACCAACCTCATTTCCCGTCATTCCAGCTCTAAAAAGCCATTGCTTTAGCAATTTAGTATTTTTTAATGAAGTCGATGCAATTTAACATTGTTTCCACCACCGCCCACATTCTTACAACTTTTCACATGGCACACGTACGACATTTTCTTCGGTGTATTCTCTATTTATCAGCAAAATGTCCGCCATGAATTTACAAATATTGCTACTATTAATAGATTACTTGTACATGTTTACTCCAGCATTTCATTGATCAGCCAGTTGACTGTTCGGAATCTTATCGGCTGAAAGCGTAAATATTCGTGACTACTCGGAGTGAAATGTAACAAAACATATCGATCTCAATATTATTAATACACTCAAGCCAAAAATAGCTCTGCAATAACACTTTGTACACAAACATGTAATAATAAATATATAACATAGTATAATTTCGAACTGTAGTTGCTGTCTTTGTGTTGTTTCTTTTTACAATAATATATTCATTTAAACGCAAAACTTGCACTTATGGTAAGTCTTTTTTAAGGGAGTTTCGAACAACAGTTGTATCTAGATGGGTTTAAACTCCAAACCTGAGTTTTGCCCTCCTTACAAATGCCTTTATATATAAACCTGAAGAATACTTGCACGTCTGAGGTCCGGGTGTCTAGTGGTCTCAAGCAATTTGGTGGCAGGTATTGTTGGGAACCTACGAAAGCCTACCAATATGAATTACTGCCTGCAAAATGTGAAAATGGACAATTATGAAGTTAAACTCTGACTCAAAATAAAAATAAACCGACCGATTGAATGAAAATTAACACGTTAAACAGACAGTTGCACATATTACGGCGAACTATGTACATGTACATAATGATATAACGAACATGTGCACCTGTCCCCTGGGTAGGGTTGCAAGCGTTGCTAGGTAACTAGCAAAATAGACCACAGATGCCAATTAGACCTCTTTTTTACTTAAAATGGAGCACTCTGTGCATGCATGAAACAAGTAGAACACAAAATGTTATTTTAGTAAAACAGTTTAGCGAACACATGCATAGTTCTTACACATGTATTATCTTTATTCTATAAAATCAAAAGGTCTTCTTGGTTTTCAAATAATGCGTTTATTTTAAGAAACTTGCAATTTGTTTGCTTCTCGTCCAAATAATAGTGACCGAATTCTAGATTTAAATATGCTTTGTTAAGCTCTGACATAATATGATGATAAGTGCGAAGGTAATTATTTATGCATTTATACAATTTCTTCTTCTGTATCAAGCAAAATTATCGTGAACACACTTTCGAGTTCTTGATGTGTTGTCATGTTATAAACTGCGGTTATGTTTATTTTTTATAAATATGTTAAAAAACTCTGACTCGTACACATATGGTCATTTAGTACAATATTTACATTTACTAATGATCTACAGTTGTAAGTATTTATTAAATGCAAGAACATTTTGATTTGAATAAATCGTAATCCCGATTGAAAGATGCACAATTTAACTTTTTGAAACATCTCTTATCGAAAAGTAACACCAATGGTTATTTGCATTGAAAAAACATCAGTATTAGCATTATTTTTTAATGATTCCCATCAAATTATATATTTGCTTTATTCAACACAAACACTATAAATATATATTGTACATTCCGTTTTGATATATCCTTGTGTTGGTTTAAGATCGCAAACATTAACTATTATATCAAATCGTATATACTGGCTTTACTGGCAAGAGACCGATTGTCAAACAAATACGTTAAGACCAACATGGTAAAACATGAAATATATTGCCTAGAAATGGTCTAGCAAAAAAAAATGTTCACAAACACCCTGGTGTTTTTCCCCGAGGAATTCCAAATGCGTAATAAACTTCAGGAAACGATCAACTGATAGTTCGCGATAAAACTACTGCTAAACATCTACCACAAACTTGTGTGGCTTATCAGACATGTGTTATTACACTATGCAGCGGGAGATGTCAGTTTGGCTTCTCCTGTTGAAATGACCATATTTTGTGGTATTAGAACCCCAATCTCGTGCGAGGGAATGGAGCGATTTTATCCATTACTGATTGATATAACGGTGTTCATTCTAAACAGACCACTCACATATTCCTCAAATAAAAATACAGAAAACAACATTTACAAATTGACATGTGTGACTATGAATGCATGAGATTTGTATGGATTGCGTGTTGTGCAATACGATGTTAAAATAAATACAAAATATCGTGTGTGCATTTTGGTGTCACGTGATGTCATAGTTTGCAAACGGATTACCGGTTTACACATGATGCTATGTAAAATTGTTATCTAAATTACCATCAAAGAACCTGTGCCTATTGGATGTACAAAATGGCTTCTGCCTAAGTGTTCACGTGTCTTTTTGTATAATTTATTACTTATATAGTCAAATTAGAGTCATCAAAAGCACAGAATCGGGTACGTTAAACATGCTCAATGTGCGTGATTATTCTATTTAATACGAAACCTGCGCTAAAACACAAGACACCTGACATAATTAGCGCTCATGCGTAACACACGAGCAATCAAACATGATTTATCTGCAGACAGTGATGATTGCTTCAAGGAGGTAATGAATGCCTATGTCGTACGAAAGGGTCTGGTAATTTATCAACCCCAACGCAGTTATTGCGGTAATACTTGCTTACATGAAAGTTATATTATCGGTGGCATTTAACGTTGTAAGTCAAATTAAACTCTTATCGAAGGATCTTTAATTAAATGTTCAAATTAAATGAACTTTTTAATGTGTTAATTCGAATGTATCCAATCAAAATAAGTTCAGTTCTGCATTTAATTATTTGTTTTATTAAAACACATCAAAGTGACAAAGCTTATACTTTGCAATATGCGAATGATTTGTTGGACATTCATTTATTTAAATTCAAAAATAATTATGTCGGATAATATCAGTTGTAAATTGACTAAAAAACGAAACGAAAACAAGGAGCAATTTTTGCATACCAAAATATCTCAATTCATTCAAACATAAATATGATTTTAATACAAAAAGTGTTGATGTGTTTGTCCTAACAGACAGTCAATTTTACTGATCTTTTGCACAAAAGCTTATAAATGACATGCATTGGTTATGCTAAGTTCATCATCTACGTTGCTTGGTCTTAAATTATTCTCAAAAGCACATCGATATTTTAAAATAGGCGAAATAAAAATAAGGTTATATATTTTAAAATAACAGTTCATGTCTCTAGCCCAATTGTATCTTTCTTGTTATATTCTATCATTTATAAACTCATTCTCGTGTCACACACTTAATATAGAAATGCATGGTTCAATCTTCATGCCATAAACTGCAAACATAAACGCACGATTCAGTGATTACAGCAAGTGCTTGTGCACTGAAATGTATTTAAACAGAAGAATAATGAAACGCCCGAAAAAGAATCTGGACAATTATTTGTGCGCGTTAAATTGCAATGAACAATCGCCTATGAAATACATGACCAAACATCAAGCACAGCATATAATTTGAATTTAAATAACAGACAAGATAAGTATTGATGCAAAGCATCAAAGGGCGTCGGGAATTTCAGTGTAAAAGGCACTCAATGAAGTTACATGGAACGATTGTTTTTGTACTGTACATATTAATATACTGGCCGAGTATTTTAAACAAAATAGAAAAAGATACTGCTATAACCATTATTTATAATTTTGTGTTATAACCCCCAAATAACCATTATTTATGATGTTGTGTTATAACCCCCTAATAACCATTATCTATGATTTTGTGTTGTTACTCCCAAATAATTCATAGTTCATTTTATTTACATTGGTTTCCTTTTTTACTTGCATCCGTGTGCAGTTTTCATTAATGGAACAGAACTGTGTAGATTTAAAAAAATCTTCTTCATCTTGTAAGCGTAATTTCATATTTTTCTCTACTTCAAGGGGAGATGATTCTGAACGTATTCTTACGTTGCTCATTTACGATAGTGGTTGAGTACTCATTGATATGAAAACACTGTAAAAGTTTGAAAAAAAATGAATGAAAACTGTAAATTGCATAAAGAATTTGCATTTCACAATACTTTGAAATTCAGTTAAAGATCATAATAGATTTATTGCTCCGATATTCATCATTTTCAAAAGGGTTCGAGTAATACTGATATAAAACACTTAACAAGTTTGGAAAGATTCAGACAAAAGTTGTGAAATCTTTTAAGCAAGTGGAAATTGTTTATTTTGTCAAATTTAATAGAACAAATATCTGAACTTATTGTCCCGATGTTTCTCATTTTTAATGAGGTAAAAATGCTCATTGATATGAAGACACTGGAAAGAATCTGATGACAAATGTTGACATTATCACCAGACCAAGAAGCTTTTCGCTTTTATTTTTAAATTCAAAGAGACATAATTCTGGACTTATGATCCGATATTGCTCATATAGAGAGTTTGGGTTGGGTCCTCATTGATATAAAAAACCTGTGCAAGTTTGGGGACAATCGGATGAAAATTTTGAACTTCGACCAACGATTTCAAAATTTCTCAAATTCTAAGGAAGATAACTATGAACGTAATGGTCGGATAATGCGTAAGGGCCCATACCACCTGGGTACGTGTCGCGCTTCGTGCTCTATATGTGGTTCTTAAAAAGACTTCGAGGAGTGCTTGACTATGGGGAAACGGGTTGCTGGGACACAGCTCATCCTTGATAAGCGGCTGCTTCCTTTATCGCAACTCATTGTTACATTCAATAATACGTGTCGCGCTTCGCGCTCTATATGTGGTAGGGATAGTACTTAGGGCCAATGATAGACAACCATAATAATACATGGATAATAGATGTGTTGTTTGCATTTATTTGTTAATATAAAAACACGTGTATTTAAAGGGGGCCTTTAGATGATTGTTGCGTAAACAACTTCAGTCTAACGCTCTCCCAACTGAGCTATTCCGGCTGACATCATTTATGTACTGCTATTTGGTGAAGTTGTGTATAGCGATCGTTATTATATGTCTATTAATAAACTAATACATTGTACGTTTTCGTACCACTACGCCTTCCAATTAACTTGCTTGCGCGATAGGTCGTCAAATATCGTACTACATTGATTCTCAACTAAATAAGCAAATTAGAAAAACCACAAAATAAATATATTTTGATTATGTTTTGTTTTTATACAAAACCAGAAAGTTTCGCGTATTTGCCCGTCCCTGTGATCTTTCCCCTGTGATCAGTTTTGAATCAGTTATTAAATAAAACAATTAGCTATGCATTATTGGCAATTAATGTTGTAATAAATGTAATAGGCACAAATGCAGTACTTATTTACACTAATTTACACAAAAAATCACCACTGTGCAAGATATTCTTAAAACAAAAATATATACATTAATCCGTAAAATAACTTCTCCTCCCATAAGCGAAAAAAATGCATTACATACTAGTCGCCGCTCTCCAGAGCGACGCCAATAATAAAGCTTCGGCAAAGCTTTGAAACATTTAGGCAATTTTTTGAAGGTGAAAACGTCTGAAAAACTAGCTGAACTTCCAGCAAATACGCACGAGCTATTTAACATTTACCTTACAGCGCCCTAGGTATAACAATTCAAACCAATTTAAGCAATTTTTAAGACGCAAAATCAAAACATTCTCTCCAATCAACTGCAGTCAATATCACCATAGCATTCCTGTAAAATATTCTATTCGTAGGATATTTATTGTACAAGTGACTGGTAACCAAGAATCATTAGGGCTTCTTTGCTCAATGATTGAGTTACATCAATCAACCAGCTGTCTTTTAGTCACGCTTAGGCCCTCTAGTTGTGTCTTATAGTCACACTGTAATTTTAACCTTCAAGTTGTGTCTTGTAGTCACACTTGGTCAGTCTATTTGTGACTTGTAGTCACGATAGTTCAAATAAGGTTAAAACCCAAAAGACGTGTCCTTAAGGATGACAGGTGACTAAAAGCTGTGGGATCCGACAGCCAGAGTGCAGAAATATCCTTTTACGTATCCTTTTAGTTAATGAAAAACAGTGTCTTCATGTTGCCAAATATTTGCTCATTATAATTATTGTCTTAACCCTATTTATATCAATTTATTACATAATATTTTACTTTTACTGTGTTTTAATAGTGTAGCTGGTATTGTTTTATTGCTTAAGTTTCTTACAGCATTATTATTTATATCACACATATTTAGATCATTAATACTTTAATTAATGCTGCATAATATTATCAATACCTCTTATTTTTTATCAATTGTATATATATGTTTTGTACAACGCCATTGAATATACTTATATAAATAGGCGTTTCATCAAATTAGCAAGTTTCAAGTTTCAATTTCTTACAAAAATTCCTTTAAGCAAACAGCGCAAACCCTGATGAGACGCCGCATCATTCGGGGTCTCATCTGGGTTTCCGCTGTTTGCCAATGCCTTTTTCTAGACGCTGGGCATAACTGGTTTGTTAAGCAAACATCTAGCCTAGTAAGACAAATGAATTATGAACGGGAAATTAAAAGCGTAAGAGGTCTACTACCATCATATATATCGGGTCAATTCGCGGCCAGTGTGTGAATGTCAGAGTTTATACAGGTCCTCACCGCAGTTCGCGGCCAGTAAAATAATCGTTATATATTAAAGACGCTATCCGTGAACTAGGTGACCTGGAATTTTCTTTAGACCAGAAATATGTTAAATGAAGATATTCAGCAATATAATTATGGTATGTCAATAATAGATTTTAATGTGTTTTCAACAATACAATGATAAATATTATTTTTGATTAATTTAACAATAATTATTTCACCATATTGACTAATGTATTAAGCATGAACGCGATGATTCTCGATACTGTTAATAATCGAATCAAATAGCAATGCCCGACAAACCACTAAAACAGGTTTGTTCGAAGAACGTGCCTATAAATACGGATACTTCGCGTGTGGCCGGATGACTCATATGTTTTAATTTCACTCCCATTCTTCTTTTGGTTTTCTGTTTTGTATCTATAGGTTTATGACCAGCAATATGTAATAATGTAAAATAAGCCGCGAAAACTCCGCGTAACATCCCGTACTGCGTGTGATGCAGCTAAGAACTGCACAGAAAAAGACATTCGCTATCCTTGATCTCATTCATTGAACTATCAACGCCATATATCTTTTTAAAAGATATTTCTTGTTTGATCTGCTCCAGAAAATGTTTAAACTAGGTAATTTTTTTATGGTAAACATGGCTTTTAAAAATACTTTAGTATATATCAATCAACATGAATTAAGACAAATGAAGCATTTGTTAGAATTGTAGAATATTGAATTGTGTCAACACTGATGTACATGGGCCACGCTCTGTGAAACGGGGGTTTAATGCATGTGCGTAAAGTGTCATCCCATATGCACGGGCTAATTTGGGACAACACTTTACGCACATGCCTTAAACCCCTTTTTCCCAGAACACTGTTGTACATATATGAGCATTACTCTGAGATAACGGGACTTAATGCATGTGTAGTACCCACAAGCTTATCATAAGGGACGACACTTTGAGCTTAAATGGTATTTTTGATTTTACCCTTCTCCACTTAGATACGTATTTTAACGCATTTGAAGTCCCTTACTAGATACAAGTTTTAAAGGCTTCATTTCCAACCCTTAGATACTGATGAGCAGCCAACAGCATAAAACCTGAGCAGACTGCAAGTTACTTGCAGGCTGTTCTGGTTTTATGCCATTTGCACATAGCCATTTCCACCTTGCTTCTGAAAGGGAAGGGGTTTAAGGAAGTATCTTATAAACAAAAATCCAGTCTTGAAAAAGTGTTGTCCCGGATAAGCCTGTGAAAACTGCACAGGCTAATCTGGGATGACTCTTTACGCACATGTACTAAGCCCTGTTTTACCAAAGCGCGGCTAATATATTTGCTATTCACTAACATAATTCTGAAGACAAGCTTAGAGTGATATTATTGGCATTTTTCACTGTTGAATTGAGCTGAAAAGAATTAACAGGTCAAAAGAGTTAGTTAAACTGTGGTAACTGACCAATTATCTGCGACTCATTTCGCTACCAGTTGTTTATAAAAAATATAGTTAATATTCGATATTCTTACGTGGCTCACCCAGTCCTCTTAGCCGAAAAGATCCGTAAAACAAAATTGTGTCTTTGTGTCGTATGAACAAATCTGCACTAAAACTAAATTTAGGTTCACATCATGATCATTTAGGATCATGCATGATCAGTTGTCAAACGAAAGGACGGTTGATATTCAAATGCATTATTTTTCTCTTTCCGGGATATTGTTTTACTATGTTGATTCTGCATTAACAACTATAAATGTATATGAAGTGAAAACACCAAAAAAATAAACAACAGTTGCGATAGACACCTATAAACTGTTAGATACCCATAATATCACTTTAATTATTTGAATGAAACCCTCGCAGCTGTTTCAGCTATTAGTGTATTGACAATTTCAAGCTCGATATAAGTTATTGTCTGAGATGTTTTTTATTTGCATTGTTGCTGAAACAAGGTATTTTCTGATGACAAAATAGGGAATTTACATCTCTGTGTCATTTTCAGTGATTATCTATCTATACATAAGGCATGGCACATTAAGCCACAGCTGTTACACAGTTTTCAAAATTAACAGTTTTATTGATCCCGGCTATTTATATACAATTAAATAGTAATATTATCAGGCATAGCATTTTACTAAATAAATGAGTCGCATTCTGAGACAACTCATCGCGCATGTACAATGTGAACCTAAATTTAGTTTTTGTGCAGATTTGTTTATACGACACAAAGACACAAATTTTGTTTTACGGATCATTTCGGCTTACAGGACTGGGTGAGTCACGTAAAAAATCGAATATAAAATATATTTTTATAAACAACTGGCAGCAAAATGAGTTGCAGATAATTGGTCAGTAACCACATTTTAACTTACTCTTTTGTCCTGTCAATTCTTTTCAGCTCAATTCAACAGTGAAAATGCCCATAATATCACTTTGATTTGATATGCAATGACATGAGGATGAATTTTATTTACACTTGTATGTATCATGAATATTGCTGAGCTAAGTGTGAGGTAGAGCGCTCTAAAACCAGATGATATTGTTTTGCTACTTATATTCTTTTTAATTTTGTAACGAGTGTAAGTATCCTTATAATTGTTTAAAACGTTCCCTTTCAGTTTCAAAAACCACTTTCGCTGTACATAGTGATTCCGGGCAATCAAAAAGCTTCCGATTTTAACAATCATGACCCAGCTCGTAATCATTTGCGCAACAAAAACGAATATTAAATTAAGACCTTTGGTAAGAGAAGAGCCATACGTTTCACAGATGTTGCAACCTATAACACAATCGGTTTAACTTTATTTTTTACTCAACATTTATATAAAATATTAATTGTATAAAGTTGAATATTTCTTTTTTTTTTCAAATTTAAAGAAGCAGACTGATGCGCGCTGGATTTATTATTTTGTCATTTACTAAGTGACATTGTCCAAAAAATCATGAAAAAAAATATAATCACAATACTTATTCAAGGCCAGTCATGCTTTTTATGCATATAGTCGCCGGTTCGTCTGTCCGTGCGTGTGTGTGTGTGTCTGTCTGTTCGTCCGTGCACAATTTTTGTCCGGGCTATTTCTCAGCAACTAATGACCGGAATTCAATGAAACTTTATGGGAAGCTTCACTACCAAGAGGAGATGTGCATATTATCAGCGGGTTCTGGTCGTATGATTTTTCACAGAGTTATGGCTCTTTGAAAATTTCCATTAACTGTACATATAGTGCAATTCTTGTCCGGGCTATATTTCAGCAACTAATGACCGGAATTCAATGAAACTTTATGGGAAGCTTCACTACCAAAAGGAGATGTGCATATTATCAGCCGGTTCTGGTCGGATGATTTTTCACAGAGTTATGGCCCTTTGAAATTTTCCATTAACTGAACATATAGTGCAATTTTTGTCCGGGCTATTTCTCAGCAACTTAATACCGGAATGCAATGAAACTTTATGGGAAGCTTCACTACCAAGAGGACATGTGCATATTATCAGCCGGTTTTGGTCGGATGATTTTTCACAGAGTTATTGCCCTTTGAAATTTTCCATTAACTGTACTAATTTATTTTCTTTTGCATGTAACCTGATTTAATTTTGAGTATATGTATAACGATTAATATATAACTTCTTTTCTTGAATATTTATTACATGCGTTGTACATGTGTTACTGTTTTGTAGAAAAAGCCTCCTTACCACATCAATCCCCTATTCTGCGCTCCAAATTAAAGACACGCACTACGTTGTTTGCAGTTTTGTGTTTAATTTCCTGTTTTCTGAAAATTTACAAGTTATTAAGAGTACAATCTAAGAATGGTAGTTGGGCAAGTCTCAATTTCAGCGCAGAGATTAGAGCTTCGTCTTAAACGGAAGTTACACTGCCCTTGGCGTTCGGCGAAGTCTGAGGTTGTTAGCGAAAGTCCAGAATATTCGCAGCAAACAAAGACAACACAAAAGGAAAAACAATGAGCTCGGTATGTTATAAATATGTTTGGTGCTATAATGACCATGCCGAGGATTATATAACTATGTATGGAGTTTCGTTTTAGGTACCAGTATCGTGTTATTCACATTGTAAATAATAACATCGTATAACTAAAAAATTGAAAACGAAAGTGACAATAAATTAGATATTTTGATAACAGTACAATGTAAATATCGATGTTGAAATTAATATAAAAAAAGAAAGAAAGACAGAAAGAAAGAAAAGAAAGAAACAAAAATAGATAAAAAGAACAAATAAAGGATGGAATGCAGGGAAGGACGTTTAATATATCATAATGGAAACACAATTTCGAAAACATGTTTATCATAGCGAATGTTCTGTGTTCACCTCTTTTACAAAAACAAAACGTAAGAGTGTACAGACTGCTGAATCAATAAAAGAAATCGCCAAACGAATCAGAAATGAAACGAAGTGAAAACAGAGAAGACAAGACATTCGATTTATTGTGTCTGCCATAATTAATGCAGTTACATAAATGTAACATAAATGTAACTTTTAGGAATACGAAATTTCAACAATTACTTAAATTACAATTGCATAATTGTATTGCAATTTGATTAATTGTCTACTTATACGAGGTTTAAAACAAACAACTGACACACGCCGTTCTTAATTAAGCACGTATGTCAATGTCCTTTCTGCCAAAGTTATTTGAAAGGCCATTCATAATAAACATTATGCTCTGGACATAGACATAGAGCTGACTTTTCAACTTGAACTTTGACCTGCAATTTGGAGTTATGTAAGTATGTATGATCATGACACAGTGCTTATTACTTCTGCCAAGTTATTTTAAAGTCAATGCATGCTGGACAAAAATAAAATATGATCCACACAATGTGTTCGAACTTGATTTTAATATTCGACATTGAATTGCGACCCTGCGCTTAGCTCTTGCGCTTGCCAATTCTTCTCACTAATATTTCCTATATGCAAAGTTAAATTAAAAATCAATCCATGACGGAAGAGGCATAATAGGTAGATTTCTTATATTTTACCTTTGGCTTTTATTGTGACTTTGATATTGTACAAGAATCCCTTGCTTAAATTATACACTACAGTTTATCACTTCTGAAAAGCGCTTTAAAAGGTACTTATGCTTGCTAAAAGAATAAATATGCTCAAGATAAAAAAGCTTATATCTTATATTTAAGCTAGATCTTAACCTCGGACCTAGGAACCTGGTTATTGTGTGCTATACTCCGTCTCATCGTGCGTATCATTTGCAGCAAGTGTTTGGGAAGCCACTAATGCTGGACAATGTAATGATTGTTGACAAAGTCCGCTCGGGTGCGTCCATAACACGGCCGTTTTCAAACGGGCGTATAATAATTGCGCATGGTAAAGAAAAGATTTCGCTGCGTTAGATAAAAACTTTTTTTGTAGAAAAACACCGTTATAATCTTCGTCAATAGATATCAATGTATAAATACTGACTCAACAACTTTATATATGTATATGTGATTGCAAATTTAGAATTCAGCTTTGTATTACTTTTTAATTTGCCTTAAACTTAAGCTAGAAATTTAAAGTAGCAATTTAATTATTTAATAGTATAGAGGTGACTCGTATATCACTTTTGAGAAAATTCGGAGGTATCGCATCATAATTTTACATAAATGATGTCAAAATATTTATGGGTCCGTTAGCTTTCCTAATGCGTTTAAAAAGTCCAGTGTGAGAAAAGTCACCTGAGAAGGGACCTAAACATCTAAGGTCCAAGAAGTCAAGTTAATGATAATCTGGAATAAAAGTTTGACAAGATCTTACATCTCCAAATTAATTTAAACGGCTAAAGTTTAATTGAAATACAATTCTTGTTACTCTTAACTGCTGAATTTTGAGACAAACATCGCTCGGTATTAATAGTCCTTCAGCCAAGTACCCAAAATTGAGGTGGGGTGTACCAGTAAGGGGTGCATAAACTACACCTATATATCTTGCAAGATGCATGCCAGTAGCATATAAAAATGGTTGATAACAGTCTGGTACTGGCAGCTTTTGGTATTTTTTCTCCTTTGAAGATAGGGCCTCATTCAGCTTAATTTTCATAAATTGTCTGGTAGAAATTGAACCGAAGTAGGGTAAATATACACTTTGACCCCCCAAAATTTGCTACAAAACGTATTTTAACTGATCCTTGTAGGGTAGAAGGTCCTAAAAAACATATTAAAAGTTTACCACAATCGGATCGAAGTTGTTTTTTTTTCAAGATGGCCACCAAGAATGCCGCAAATACCTATTAATGATCATAACTATGTAACTATCCAATCAAATTTGATGAATTTGGTGTCTATACCTAGATTTGAAGGGGCAAAGAACACATAATGATCATCAGACATTGTTTAAGTTTAATTTAGTTCACACAAATTCAACATGGCGTCGAAAATGGCCGCCAAGATGGCCGCCAAAACCAATTTATGATCATAACTATGTTACTATCAACTTAAATTTGATGAATTTGGTGTCTATACCCTGGTTTCAGGGGGCAAATAAAACATTAATATCATCAGACAAAGTGTAAGTTTATTATGTTACACAGAAACTTAACATGGCGTCCTAAATGGCCGCCAAGATGGCCACAAAGATGTTCGCTAAAACCTATAAAATGATCATAACTATGTTACTATCAACTCAAATTTGACGATTTTGGTATCTATACATAGGTTTCAGGGGGCAAAGAACACATTGACATCATCAGACATTGTTTAAGTTTATTATATTTCACACAAATCTAACACAGCGTCAAAAAAGGCCGCCAAGATGGCCGCCAAAACATATTTATGATTATTTAATATAACTATGTAACTATCCACTCAAATTTGATATATGCGGTGAATATACCCAGATTTCAGAGAACAAACAGCACATTAATATCACATTTATATCATCAGACAAAATGTAAGCTAATTATGTTACACAGGAATCCAACACGGCGTCCAAAATGGCCATCAACACAATACGAAGGACCACAAGTCCATAACTTGTTAATCAAACGTTATGGTTGTTATGTAAAATGCCATAGTTTAGGAGACAAGAAACACTTTAATCGAATTGATTAAGGAGTTGAATAATCATAAAATCCAATTTACGACATTTGTAAGAGCGAATGAACCAGCTCATGACTTCATGATAGGATCAGGCTTTACTAACTTCTGTAGACTTGATTTTTTACCGTTGCTGAAAATCATTGAAAATTAATTACAGCCTGAATGAGCACGAGTTCTTTAAAAAGGTTAATATAATACACTTTGCGTTCCTTTGACTACTTATTTACATAAAAGCGGAAGTAGATGATCTTATTGTCCCTTTCGGAGTAATGCAGGCCCAAGATGAGCAAATCTGTATTCTCGCCCACCAACGTTGTGAAGCTTCGACAGGATCGTTATACTGTATTTAACAATTTGAACGTCTGCATCCCCTGAAGACAGAACAACATAGCATCCCATTTTAGTCAGAGTTGTGCTGATCAGAGCAATCATGCCGGCCTTGTTTCTGTCACGAGACAAAAAGTATTCCCTTTTTACATGAGCATTCTGTTTCTTTGCTGAAACTCACAATATGATTCACGTTTCCGGTGCGTTTTATCTTTGTTATATTCACCGTCTTCATAGCCATCGAACCCCATTGTCGCTTGTCCGTAATGCCTTTCACTGAATCTACATTAGACTCGGCTATTGCGTTATGTGAGTCGCCCTTCTCCATGGTTAACGATGCAGCAAAGTGCCACCATCATTCATCTGTTTTATGAATACAGTTCATCACAGCCTCACTTGATGTGTCTACAGCATACTCTCAAATTGCCTGAGCGATCTGAGGCTTATCTGCTGTACAAAGTCGTTCTTGGTTTCAAAGAAGGCAGCAGGATGGGAGCTCAGTTCATAAGACAAACGACTGCAAGGGAAGGATCTCCATATTTTAACACCACCAGAAAACACTGGAACAGAAGAGCAGGATCAAAAGCACTGTCAGAAGCGATCTTAACAGCCAAGCTATTCCAAAGAGATTTGGAAGGTCGCCGTGGTGTAATGGATATGGTGTCCGCCTAGCGACCGGGAGGTCACGGGTTCGATCCCCACCGTGGGAGCGTTCTTTAGATCTCCCCCAAAGACACCAAGTACTGGTTCTAGGCCCAGGAAACGGACTCGAGAGCGTTTATATTAGCCTAAGGCTTTCGATGCAATCGAGCTAAAATAAATAGGTTTAAACTAAAGAGATTTGGCTCTGTATTTTCTCGTGAATTTATAAGCAAAGACCGACTTTCCTATGATATCTCTTATGATGGTTTTCCCAACCGCCTCAATTGCATGAACATTCACATGTGCCACTATCCCAATGACCATGTTTCTGAGGGTCAGCTGTGTATGGTGATCAGGTTGTAATCTGTGTCTGCATTTTCTCTAGATCAGAAGAACCCCTTTGATGCACACTTCAATTGAGTTTTTGTGTTGTGGACTTGTAGTATCGGTCAGGTCTGTGTAATCCTGCATCGCACTGTTGTGCTCGGATGTTGCAGATAGGGTCCAAGGGGTTTGCATTTCCTCAGTCATTCCACTGCCGCGAGTTAGACCACATGTGCTCTATAAAAACATCATCAATATTTGCTCAATAACAAGATCAAGTCCTAGCCCAGCCCAGCACTGATGGCTCCTACAATCAACGTGAAAATCAATACCGAACTTTCGATAAACGTCCGGGTGCGTTTCCTCTAGGTTGCTTATTCGCTGCAGATATATGTAGTAATACGCAGATTGCAAGTAATGTATCCAGCAGCAGCAAAGATGGATAGCAAATTGGGCACTGCCTAATGCATTAACCAACACCCAGTACGATATGCTTTAATCAACACCCTTGAAATGTTAATCATAAGCTAATAATTCAGCCATACTATGCTTGTTTTTGAGGTCTGGGCAATTTCATGTTTCTACTTCTCTGTAGCCCTCTCGAGTTTGATCGAAATCGCATAACATATCTGCTAGCGTCGTTTTGTCCCTCAAAAGTACAAATCCTTGACATGATCCAGCAGTATCTGAATATTTGGATCTTCTTTGGTCATTTCGGCTGAAAGCTGGCTGTGTATGCACTTTTCAACAAGAAGATGGTCCCGTGAAGCCCTCTGGACAGCTTTTCGTGTCACAATGTGCACAATTGCATTTCTCAATAGACAGCCTCAAGTATGTTTTTGAGAGCGGTTTCTTCCATGAGGGATCCATTGCCCCCCCCCCCCCGCAAGTTCATACGTTTATAAAACATCCCAAATTCTGAACAACATTTTGAACTACTTTGTGGCGCATCAATGATGATTTCGGCAGCTTACAATACAAGTGTTGGTCAAACGTTACAATGGTGTGAAGGTTGTGGCAAGGTTGCAAACTAAGACTTATGTTGAGAGAATGCACGCTTTGTCCCCATTGTACATATTAATTATAGGCAAGAATTTGACTGACAACAGCCCAGGGTACTGGCTTTGCTGATGCAAGTTACGCATCATTCCCTGCCAATACAGTGTTGCCTGAAGCTGAAATATATCTATCCTCTTATCAAAATCCAGAAATTGCGGCAGGTCCAAACTATAGTGTTTCACATAACAAGCATCACGTCAAAAGTATTGGACTTGCGATCCTCGATTGTGTCATTGGACGCCATGTGAGATTTCTGTGTAACATAATAAAATTAAACTATGTCTGACAATCGAAATGTGTTCTTTACCCCTCGAAACCTCGGTATAGACAACAAAATCAACTTATCTGAGTGGATAGTTACATAGTTATGATCATTAATAGGTTTTGGTGGCCATCTTGACGGCCATTTTGGACGCCATGTTTGATTTGTGTGTAATATAGTAAACTTAAACAATGTCTGATAATCTGATGTTCTTTGCCCCTTGAAACTTATGTCTATCCACCGAAATAATCAAATTTGAGTGGATATTCACATAGTTATGATCATTAATAGGTTTGGGCGGTCATCTTGGCGGTCATTTTAGACGCCATGTTGGATTTGTGTGTACTATTGTTAACTTAAACAATGTCTGATGATCTTTATGTGTTCTTTGCCCCTTGAAACGTAGGTATAGACACCAAAGCCATTAAAGTTGAGTGGATAGTTACATAGTTATGATCATTAATAGGTTTTGGTGGATATCGTGGCGGCCATTTTGGACGCCATTTCGGACTTGAGTGTAATATAATAAACTTATACAATGTATGATGATCTAAATGTGTTCTTTGCCCCTTGCAACCCATATATAGCCATCAAAATAATCAAATTTGAGTGGATATTTACATAGTTATGATCATTTATAGGTTTTGGCGGCCATTTTCGACGCCATGTTGGATTTGTGAGTACTATTGTACACTAAAACAATGTCTGATGATCTTTATGTGTTCTTTGTCCCTTGAAACTTAGGGTAAGACACCAAATTCATCAAATTTGATTGTATAGGGCCATCTTGGCGGCCATCTTGAAAAAAAAACAACTTTCCGGAGGTCCGATTGTGATGAACTTTTGATATGTTTTAAAGAAGCTTCTAACCTACCAGGTTCAGTTAAAATACCTTTTGTAGCAATTTTTGGGTGGTTGAAGGTATTTTTTTCTTCATATATTGACCCTACTATTTTGGAGGCTCACTAGTTTTTAGGAACTTTACTTGCAATCTCATTAATATTCATAGATATGCAAATGTACTAATTTGTATATTTAACTGAATATCATACTAGGTGATAATCATAATCTTCATTTTAACACCAAACCTTTTTTTCTAGAACCAATTTTGAAGAAATATTTGAGAATTATACTAGCTTAACTAGCTATTTAGAATTTAGTCAAAGCCTGACGGTTGCCATAGAAACAGCTCAATAATAACTTATAGCTGCCCAATTGAGATTGCTATCATAAATTTTGTTTCTTTATATTGAGTATACAATCAAGTAAGATAGGTGTTGTTTTGCCCCCCTGAGTGGTACACCCCAACCCATCTGGCTGATAGACTATACGTCTTCAGAGAGTTTTGTTTGGTTAAATATGTATCAATCAGAGGTCCGTGTAAACTATAGTTTAAAATCAACGAATTGAAACACTATTTCCTTTATTTAAGTTTAGATAATTGTATATAGTATAAACGATAAACGAGTAAATATCGATGTTTTTAAAAAGCGGATAATAAAAAGTTTCATGTCCATGATTTATTATTTGTACGTGAAATAACATGTCTGTTGTATGATATAATGTACACTTAATTACACCCAAAGTAGACTATAACCACGCTTTATGAAAAACGAATGTTACGTTTTCGATTGATTTGAATAAACAGAAATTAGCCCATGCTTTTGCAGTGTCTGTTATATTTGTCTGATATATTGATGTGTTTTAATAAAAAATAGACATAAAAAGCTGACCGAAACATTTTTTCAGTCAACGACATCATCATTAACAAGTTCAAAATCTCTTACCAATACTCGAGGTCAAGCTGGAAGAGATAACGATGAAAAAGCAGTATTAACCAAGGGTCGTGTTCGAAAATTATCACCTTGTACCATAGCCGAAGAGAGTTATGTGCGACCCATCAAGAGGGGACGGGTGAACAAAAACGAGGGAGGCGAAGAGCAGGCCGGACCAAGTGGAAGTCGATCTAAAGACTTAGAGCACCACAAATCTTCAGAGTTAGTCACTCTGCCTAGAGCGCGAGGGGAACAGACAGTAAGTTTAGGTCTTCAATTAAAAAGACCACTGAACAGACATATGTCTAGATATGTGCTAAATGTTTCTTATGCCCAATTAAATTATCGATTTAAAGAAATTTATAGACCTTCCCCCCTTAGTGTATTCCCTCAATGTATGAATCCACTATAAATATATAATCGTCTTTAACTCTTTATCTAGCATCCTGTGTATTATCAATGGTATACTGAACATTTGTATCCTTCTAATTATAGGATAGTTCATATGTGTTTTGTGATGAATATGAATCTATTTATCAGGTGCAGCATTCTCAAAGGAACATAAAACATGGGCGACTGCAGGAGCCAACGTTTGTTATCATAGACCTTGAAACTACCGACCTAAGTAAGTCGTTTGAACTTGAATTACAAGTTCTGTTTTACATTGTTGATAATCCACAAAATAAAATGTCTTTTCATAATTGGTCTTTTGAAATTCCAGTCCATGGCTCTCTGATGCCCCATATTACACAAATTGCAGTAAAGGAGAAAGAGACTGGAGTTTCATTTTCAGTCTATGTCATGCCAAAGATGCCAATAACTCCTAACGCAACCAGGCTGACTGGTATATGTGTCGATTTCAAAGGTGATATGTTGGTTAATGGAAAGCGTGTAGAGTATGTTTCGGCGCACAGAGCTCTCACACAATTACGTACGTGGCTCAAGCAGTTCAAAAATGTTGTCCTCGTAGCACACAATGGGAAAGCATTTGACTTTCCAATATTGATGTCGGCGTTAAAGAATAACAAAATGGTCAAGAGCTTTCTTTCTTCCGTAACTGGATTTGTCGACTCATTGGAGGTGTTCAGAAATAAATATCCGGGCCGCCGGTCATACAAGCAGGTGGACCTAGCACGGAAACTTCTTGGCACTACCTATAATGAACACAACGCTATAGCGGATGTACAAACCTTAACACAATTAGTTGGTTTGTGTACAACGTCTGTGCTCCTTTCGTTCAGGTTTTCATCAGAGGATATCATTAATGATTGAGCATTCTATCAGTTCATGTTAATGATTGATCGGCTGAAATTTTGTGGTTAAAAATAGAAAAAAACATTCGATGTCGATCTATAACAAGGACCATACTTTCGGATACATTATGTCGGATACGTAGGGACTTCAGTATCGTGTTTGCAGCTTGATGTATCAAACTGCCAGAATTATATCACATTAAAGTGCAATTAAATATGTTCAACAGAATTATGTATTTGGTATTTCATTCTTATATATTAAAGTAATTATGCAGAATTATGTCTTTAAACAAATACAGTCTCAAATTTGTTGTTGTAATTATAGAATGTTTTGGCTGTTTTGGTCACATCGAGCTTACCATTTACTACCTTATACTCTGCATGATGACATTTGATCTACCTTCCACGTTATTTGCTTTATTAAGCTTGTATTAGCTCTAACTTTTGCTTTTACCCTATGTTAAAATGTATGTTTAAAATAATAGTTATGTTCTTTTTTAATATTAAAAATATCGAAAATATATAATATTGTTTAAAACGCACACCAAACTCAAGACTCACCTCCTAAAGACATGTAATGTTAATTGCATGCATATGTGAATGACGTTGCATATGCTTCGCGCCATCTTTCACAAAATTAAAAACTTTATTGTTTAAACAATGAATTTTAACTCGCATTTGTTGATAAATGGTTCAATTGATATTATTGTTGTTATCAGATCTTAACATTGAAAACATATCAACACACAACACTAGTAAATTTGAATAATTTAAGACTCAACAATGATGAAGACACCATGGTACAAATCGTAACGTAATCTGAGCTTGTATATGTAATCGATCACTTCGTCACATGTGTGTGTAGTAAAAGTTAATTGTTACTGTTCATTATGTTATATATCAGTAAAAGCTAACGTTCATATGACGGCATAGTTCTACATAAGATAACCAGATGTTTTTCGTGAACATTTTATGATAACTTCCTTTTTCATGAAAATATCCACATTTTTATTTTTGTTTTCCTTTTTTAAACACCATTTAAGCGAAAATCCTAAATTAAAACAAAACATTTCGTAAAAATCTGGCATGGAAATGATTTTCGAAAACTTTCAGATCATCTTAAGTCGTGGGCACTTTTTGTAATTATTACAACATAATATGTTCATTGAAAAAGTCAACAGTTTTATAGTTACAGATATAAAAGCAATGTCTGATTTTTTAATTGTAAAAATTTCATTAAAGATGAATGTATTGTAAATATATTTACGAAGTGAAATCTTGGAATATTTATAATTTGAAATAATTTTTTGAAATAACTTATTTCAAATGACTCTAATATTTTACATACTTATCAAGTTAAATAACAGCCTGTTTTTTTCCTAAATGGATAGACATATAGCATACATGTAAATTTGTTAACACTGTTTATGTCAATGTGTGCTTAATTTGCGTGCACTGTGATTTGATACAAAAAGCGATGATCGTTTATTTCATGTATATATTGCTGAATCGGTTTGTTTAGAAAATATATTTAATAACAAGTATAAATGATATGAACTATAAGTGTCACAATAATATGCGTCGTAAAATAATGTGTTTTGATGTAAATATTAGTTATTGTCCAATTATAACCAATTTCCACATACCTTCATCTTCTTTTGAACATGGTCTTATTTGTTCTATTTCAACTGCTTTTGTGTAAGCTACTTCTATAAGGCCAAGCAAATAAATATATAAATACCGGATTATTTCTTAAAAAATGTTTTGATGTTTATCAAAATATTAGTTTAAGACTGTTTCTGTTCTGGCACCTTTAACTTTTTTTTGCAAAAATGGGTATTTTAAAGATTCGTCCATGCAATTGAAAGGGATTAAAATAACAATAAGAAATGTAGGGCTGTATTTGACTTAAAAATGAAACAGCAAATATTTACTGTCTGTAGGACTTTCATTTACATGGAAACAAAAAAGTGAATTCAGAATGAGATGGGGAATGTTATTTTAGTTTTGATCGTTCACATTCAAGAGGTGTATTTGTCTGGTTTATAAAATCTTACCAGTCACTGTACATAAAACAGAATCAGATATTTAAGGAACTATTTTTTACTTGATATGCCATATATGACAAACACACTTATTGTATGTACAGTATACGTTCCTTATAATGATATGCCCTCATTTTATATTAGTCTTTAACCATAAATTAAACACTTATGTTACTTAAATATAAGTCATTTTTGAAGATTTTAATCTTGTACTGGATGAAAACCTAGACCATGATTAAAGATAACAATATAATTGATACGTTCAGATATATTATTGATATGTTCAGATATAATAATGGTAATACACAGCAATTCACATGGAGACGGTTGACAACACGCAAGGACTTTCTCTCTCATTTTCAATCATATGTCTCAAAACATTACACAATTGAAAATAGATTAAACTTATAAATCTCAGCATTCAATTATTGTCTTTGAAGTAAGTTCTGGAGATTTAAAATATAGAAAAGATCTTTTGCAATTTAATAATTCACTATAAACAGATGTTTACTCGATAAATTGTATCAACATTATCTTAGAAACACGTTTAAGAATCACATTTGCATCACATACAGCAAAGTTGAACGAAAAGTTTGGATCGTAATTAAACAATAAAAAAAATAACAAAATAGACCACATTCACCTTACCGGCTAACATACCAGGATATGATACTGGGCGTTTCCAACACAAATATGAACAACGTAAATATGCTGTTCCGAGAAATTTAACGATACAATTTTCGCTGCTGTCTTTGCTTTCTTGAAATACAATTATAATACATGCAAGAATATGTGTTCACATTACCGCTTAAGTTGGTTTGTTTGGATATTTTACTGCAGTTATTTTATTGTTTCATGACCGACCTCATCACAAGATATGTGGATTTGACAGGTAGTGAATCCACAAACCCCGGAGTTCTTATCCGTACCAACTACAGAAGGCTTTATGACACCTTACTTTAAATAAATAAAATACATATTTGAACTATCCATTATAAAGAACAATTGCTATGCGTTGTTTCAAAGAAGCATATACAAACATTTAACCAGTTCTGTTACGTTTTAAATAAAATTTAAAAAGATATTTTTTAGTCTTGACAGACCAATTATTTTTTCGTTGAAGATTTGTTAAAGTAATCATGCTAAGGTAATGCCATGTCATCAGAAAACCGAAAAGGAACAGAGAGCAGTACCCTTCTGTTTTTCTTTGGAATTTTATTGGCTTAATTCGATAACTACCTGCATTGACTAGATCTCTATACATTGTAAAAAATTATGATTTTGAAAGTAAGCATTTTAATATGCGACATTTCTTAATTTTGCTTATATTGATCAGTCATTTAGCATGTTTGCTGTGCATTAGCGCCGGCTATTCTGAGATATCGAGTATATTCTTTTGAGCACCCTTGAGTCGTTAAGTCAGTGTGTTTTTTATAATCAACATATGGTTATAAATCCGTTTAATCAAAGTCAATGCATGTCTGAAAAGATTGTAAACACTATACGAATCAGATACGCCTGCGTTTCTAGCCTGTTTAAGCAGTTACATGCATTTGAATGTCGACGAAACAATAGCTTTCGAAGAAAAATCAACAATCTCGTACAAAACAAGAACTCTTTGTAAAAAGCAAAGTCGTCCCTGTGCCCTTGTTCTTTGAGCACATGATTTGAAGATCATTAGAAGGAATCCTTTGTCAGGCCTAACCAGCATACTAATTTACATGATCTAAAGAATGTTCTTAATTATATTGTGTAGATGCAATTTTCACGTTTCAAGCATATGTAACCTTAATCGTTGACCTTTTGGCCACAAAATCAATAAGCATCTTTATTTCCTTCCAAGTGTCCAGCATAGCAATTTAGATGATCATAGACAGAATCGTTCTCTAGATAATGTGTTGAAACTAATTTCAGGATAAGAGTCCATATGACCTTAACCTTTGACCTGTTGACCTCAAACGTCCACACAAGCAACTGATACACTTATTTGCATGAGCGTAGGTCAAAGCGTTCTCAAGATATTATGCAGAAAAGCATTTCCTGTCACGAGCCTCTGTTACATTGAACTTTCACTTATTGATATCAAAGTCACTAGGTGTCATTCTTTCCTCCCATTTAACCAGCATACAAAATGAGATTAACTAAGATCAAAGCGTTCTTCATATATCATGCAGAAAACATTAGATTGAAACAAAGTCATGTGACCATGACATTTTACCTTGCGGCCTCAAAATTAAGATGCCTTTTAGTTGAGTATAACGACTAAACTAATTAGCGAGATCGTATGCCATATGGTTCTCAAAATATAGTGCCGTAATAAATTTCTTGTTACAAACCTCAGTAACCTTGACCTATGACCTGATACATTAGAATCACTACCTATGTATGCTTTCATCGATCATTAAAAATATCATTTGATGAATATTGTAAAAAAAATTATTTTACCAATACGCTACAACAAAGTCAAACATAAAATACAGAAACCAACACTTTGCCTTGCCAGATTCTGCAATACACCTACAGTTTGCAACAGAAACTGAATACATAAATGTATATATTGCCTTCAATTCTTATTAACATATTTTTGTTTGAGTTAAGTTAATCTCATATACGAATTGGTTAATTAAATTAAATGTTTTTTTAAATGGTAATTAAATGGTTTGTTGGTTTACTTTTATTCATCCGCCGAGGAGAGGATTAAGATGATACTTCTAGACAAAACGTTGCAGCCTCTATTCACAAAGTCTGAATGGTGTTTGGATGCCAACACTGGTAACAATTTTGAAATGCACATAAGTATGGTCGAATTGATACTGACGTGTGGTCTTCCTATTGAATATAAGATTTTGTGCATGCAAGGTCAATACTAAACGAAGATTGGGCATTTTCATGATATTGTGTGTTGGTGATATCTGTCATCAAAATACCATGCTAACAATACATGAGGCAAATTTAATTTAATTAATAACAATTATACGACTAAAATCATACTCCAAAGCACAACTGAATAATTTGCTTATGCTAATTTTCCTTCAACGAATTTGTCATATTGGGTCTAAACAGTATCGTATTATAAACATTTTAGACATGGCAACTTTAAGAGAAAATATTCATATTAAAATAATATGTTTCACATGCAACTAGTTTGCGCCGTTTCATCGTTTATAGTTGTTCGCTTGCGAACAACTTATGTTACTGCCACAAAATACAAGTCGGCCTGCTCTGAACAATGCCAAGAACGATAACCACCGCATTTGCATGTGCACACTGATTAGCCTGTTTATACTTCACCACTGGTACACTGCAGACAGTGAGTGTGTGTGTATGTAATCAATAGTGTGTAACGACGACATTGGCCAGTTTGTCATTGAAATCTATACATATTGGCTGCGTTCAGGGAAAACGGGGCTTAATGCATGTCAAACAAGTGGTGTCCTGTGCACACTGATTAGCCTCTGCAGTGCGCACAAGCTAATCAAGGACGACACTTTCTGATTTTCTAGTGTTTTTCGTTTAAAGAGAGTCTCTGGTACTGGGATGTATTAAGCCCTGTTTTCCCAAAATGAAGCTTAAATTATCTTTTCTATAAATGATTTGAAAAAAAAGATAAAGGTGATAATAACTTCAAAGTAACCTCGCTGACAAGGCAAATAAACAAAATCACTTTTAAAATCAAATAAACAACCAATAATTTGTTATTCTTTACCTTGTGGCATTTTTAGTAAACATGTAAAAGGGACCATTTCACAGAGTGTCATTAAATGCTTAATATTGATAAATGTAAACATTGGATCTTAAAAGTTCCATTAAAAAAATAATATAATTAAAGAAACAAAACAAAGTTACCCTCAACTGGGCTCGAACCACTGACCCCTGGAATAAAAGTCTATCGTTTAGACCACTCGACCATCCGTGCTAATACAATGAGTATTTTATACTTTATATAAGCATCCTCGTAGTATGAACAAATATAACGACAACAACTGAACTCTCCAAATTATTAAATCGTTTAATTTTGTCAATTTACCAAAACGCGAAAAGTCCCTTTACATGTAATGTCTTCAGACTTCCAAATTGAATGAGTTCAATACACTGTCAGATCTTACATCATGACAAATTACAGGTTTAGTGGTTGCCTGTTAGCCTGGACCCAGTCGATTTAAGCCCATGAAACTCGATTTCAAAAGTGGGTTACAGTTCGGCTAAAAAGCAGGGTAACAAACTTTTTCAAAGCTTGAAACAACTCAATCAAATTAAACCAAGAATAAAAATTGGCGACCGTGGATAATTTAGACATAGGAAATGATTCTATTCCGGCTTACAACAAGACATGATCCATTAAAAGTCTGTCATGTCGGCAAAATTGTTACACATTACACAACATGTACATGATTCTAGGCTTGTTAATCTTTAGCAAGGCAACCAAAGTTCTAAAAATGGTTGCCATTTCGAAAAAAAGAGACATATTGTTGTTATTTTGTCTAAGTTATCTCTATAACATAACTATTTTGATAAACAGTGCACCCACATCTTGACCTGTGCTTTAAGACGCACTCTTTATTTATTTGAATGGGTTGTGTTCATTTCAAACTTGCGATATAAAAAGCTATAACATGAAGAATATGCAATAGCGAACTACTTCAGTGCCTTCAGCGCTTTGATTTATAGCTAGCTATCAAAGTAATTTGTGGGGATTGTTTGCGCCTAGGCGCATGTGTCAAATAAATCAATTTCTTGTATTTGCCTTGCTCTTTCCTTAAGACCAGAAGTAATACCATATTGAAAGCTCACTTTGGTGTGACAAGCTCGACATTTCGGTACACCAGATATTTGTTTTATGTAATTTAATGCTATGGGTTCTACCCTCAAACAAATTGTGGATAATTAAATGGTTTTATTTAGCTTATAACTTAAGATGTTAATATTACAACACATTACTATCACCTCAAATGGGAACAATCCGTCAAAGCCTGTTTCGCCCTTTCAATCATGGTGGCGGGGCGGTGATGTTTGTCAAACAGAACGAATTGGCGTTGGGGACCAGCTAATTGCGTGTCCCTTATACCACAGCCATCTAGTGATCCTTTCAGCATCTGCTATCTTAAGAGAACAAGTATTTTATCTAGAGGCTCTGAAGGCGAAAAACTTCGCGAAGGCTTTTCTCTTGATAATTATAATTCCATCTTTTATTGAATCATAGGCCTTTTAAAATTAAAGCATTTAAAATAACCCTTGGACTTTTTTCCTCGGCGTATGGTATTCTAAACTTGTAATACATTTATATTACCACTATATACACAAAATGTGAAACTCTTGTTAATTTCTTATCGAAGTACGCTATTTTTTAATGCATAAGTTTGAATGCTACGTTTATCGTGTATCGAAAATATTCTTAACTATACATGTTGTTTTAAAAACACTTATCTTGTTTCCTGACAGAAATCATAATGTACGCTTCCACATTATTCATAATTTAATTACCTCACTGTACTGGGCTATCATCGCTCATCAAAATGACGTTTTAAACGGTTCAACAATTTATACAATAGCTTGTGATTTTGAAATTAGCACGTGGTTACGTTTGTGTTTTTTATATCTTTAGATTTATCCTTGAACACTTGATAGTAAAAGATTAATCGTGTTGTAGCTCATTCCCGGTCAGTCTTCAGTATCGTATCTTCGTGTAGAAACAAAGCGAGCAAAATACATGTTTGTAGTCAATAACATAAATATATGTTTTCTTTCACACGTATATACCAAACTTAGTTAGGGTCATAATTACAAAGCAATGGTAAATATATTACATTCTAGACACAAGATATAATACTTATTGCACAACGGTACGCGATTTGTTAGCTAAGCATACGGTATGAGATAATTTCAGAATTGACATTGATGATGGTGTATTAGTATGTGTTCAAATAGTGCAATAAGGATCGTTTACTTTATCATTACACAATATTAACAAGATACCCCTGTCGGATAAATAAAGTCCTTTACTACCCCTATTACACACTAATTATTGAGTAAGGTCGCTAAACACATTTCGGTATTTATTAAATTTAAAAACGCTCGTGGTTGTTATCACAATGTTAACACACTCAACTTTGACGTAAATACCCCACGTAAATATATCCAGGAGACAAGATACTTTATAATGATAAATGTCCACACGTAAGAGCAGACGGTGCCGTCGGTTAAGTAAAAATACCATTAATTGCCATTTAATGCGTTTCAATATAAAATAAACTTAACATTTTTGCCAAGTTTAAATCTGTGAAAAGAGACCGCTTGTGATAACATAATCCATCCAATCTTCGTCTATACATAAATCAGGGGTCTATCAGCAGAGCAGTACTAACATATGTTAACCGAAGCTTATTAGCATAAAAGGAATACGAGTCCAGGTGTTGTAAATAAATTGTAAAATGGCATACTTTAAATCCTATGCCGCAGGGAGGATTTCGGTGAAACTTTAAGATCAAACGTTGCAGCCTGTAATTGTGCTTTTTCTTAATTCACCCCATACATTCTGAATGATTTTCAAGACTTTTAAACTTTTAGCGAATTAGTGACAAAAATAACAAATCGGAGCATGTATATATATATATATGTATATGTATGTGTACATGAATAAAGGTAAAATTTCCGAAAACTCATGAAATTATAATATAACAAAGCTTGTACACACACACAGTTCAAAAATGCTGTATTTAAATTCAACTGTTCCTTGAATGGAACAGAACGCATGTGTTTATACCAATCATTTTATTAGATCGCTAATTAATCAAACGTGCATTCCTTGACCAATTATGGTCAAGGTGTTGTCATAAAAAAGTTGCTATTTACTTTTCGTTTCAACGTAAAATGGTATAAAATACGTTAACTTATGAGTTGACTGAGATACTAACGAAAAATGATAGTGATATGAGAAACATCTGATTACATATCCCATTGAATAGAAATAAGATATAAATTGACTTCATCGAAAATGAACTGTTCATTTCTATTTGATAAATAACTGATAACTGATAAATAAACAATATTAGACGGCACTAGTTAATATGACACGTTAAATATTGCTTATCCAATGAATATGAAAATTCAATACGCTTCCTTTAATGAAATATTTTAAAGCTTAATTTACTGTAGCAATTATGTACAAAGGGGGACAATACACACATTCTTTGATCGTTTTTTCTTTATCATATAACTACACAATGAACCCAATTTATGGGATAACTTTTGATATCTCTATCTGAGCTCGATACACGATATTAATATTTTGTATCAATAACTAAACTGTAACATATTGACAACAAAGCAACGGGGATTCATGCATTAATTGGTGGTTTTTACTATGTATACCCCAACAGAAGCTTTGTCCAAACATTTTTATTAATATAACACGCCATCATTCGATTTTCTTCGCATGCGCTTTACATAATATACATAGAAATCAATTTACCGGTAGCTAATGTATTCGTAGAGTGCATTAGTATATCATGTTGCATCCTTGTAGTTACTATTCATGTGAAGCTTATGCACATATTTATTAAAAGTATGCTTCTTCATGACAATGCTGTAAATTTCAGAAATTCGCGTCAAAGATCGTTTTGTTATTATTTTTTTAATGCGGTAACGCATATAACCAACGCAACATTTAAATGTATAACTGTTTCACTTATATACTCGTTGAACTTATGTACATATTGATCGAACGTCAGTCGCCAGTGAGCATGGCAATTTAATACAGCAAAGCAAAATAGTAACCACTTCAATTAGAGCCTCAGATAACTTCTTAAATATCTCGGACCTTGTCAGCGTATTGATTATTTGTTCAGTTTACATAATTGGCGGCGTATTTTGGCAATCTATTTCTTATAGCTCTCGTTATACAATCACTCCACTAAATTGGAGCCAAAATTAAGCGAACAGGCGGCATTTTCCCACTTCGGCGAAATAGAGGCGTGACATTCACATACTCAATATCACGAAGAAAGATGGATAAATCTTATATTCTTTATTAGCTCAATTACTTTTTGTTTCCTTAAAAAATATCATCTTTGTATAGGCAGAAACGTCTGCAATATAATGAAAACTTTATACATGTGTTCGGTTCTCGTCAAATCAAGGACTAATTCAAATGTTCGAATTTGGCAAAATATTTTTGAAAGTTAATATATTAAATTTGTTCTATTTTTTTCATTCTTAATTCTTCAAAATTAATATTTATAACAATTTAACAGCTTATTTTACAATGTATATGTCGTTTAATATCCAGTCATAATTCAATATTACCGTACGCATTTGTAGATATTCGATGTTAGAATAATTTAAGTTTATGACTTTATGCTGTCTTTATTCCATCTTCTTTTCTCATTGTGAAAAACTAATGTGTTGTTTTACCCGTCGAATTACTTAAATTTTATTTAAGTGACATTTAGTTCATACATATAATAGTATATAACATTTCAAATCAAACGGTGCTACACAGCCATGCAAATGGATTACGAGTCACTAATTAGACATTGATAGTGTAGCCGTCTTATGCATGTGAAAGAGTATATAGTAAAATAATCACTGATAATCATAGGATATATCAATGTCAGGTTATTACACAGTGCGCGTTTATATTTAGCAGGCGAAAAAATCCGCCGCTGATGCGAGTGGATGTACGAGACGGTAATTAAACGTTTTCCCAGTTCTCACATGCTGAAATGTATCAGAAGATAGTGAATATACTGCATTTGTCGACAATGTTAACTAAGAAACATACCGACCATTTATATGGGTTATCTCTGGACAAGTATTTTTAAGGAGCATATTGTTTAAGTGTGCATTATGTAAATGTATATGTATGTATTTAAGTCTAAGATGCGAACTGGCTGATGTTCTATACGTTAAGAGTTTGTCATTTTTATATAAACACAAGCTCTTCTACTGTAAAAAAAAATTGTCAGACAAAAAACGTGTATACAGCTCGCACTTTCGAAAAGTATAGCCATTATTTCAAAGTGAAACGATTCGTAATCCATTTAAATAATCTGGGTCGCGCTTGATTCGGATGAATAATTAGTTGTTTTTTCTATGCAAAGCTGTTTAAAAATGTGTCTTTTTATTTTAGCTATAACATTCTTAATCTCTTTGATATTCACACTTAAAAAAACATATCTCAAATATCGCTTTTCACAATCAAGCCCGAATGAAAAGCTACGTTTGCGCAGTTTATGAGGTTTTCCAATTATTGTCGAGACTTACTCTTGAATGACGAACTATCGATGGCTGTTATAGTTCGTGGTTAATAGCGTAATAAATCTTACATCGTTAACGCGGCATTTTATTTTTGTAGCAGAAAGTTATAAAGAAGCGATGCACGAAAATAAGTCATAATCATATGCAAAAGTCATTCCTATACTGATTGCTGTCGATTATGAGAATACATAAAATAAGATTAAGCCAAAAGCATAGTAATGGTTTTCTTAGAGCTGATACTGGATACATGTACGTTCTCTATTTGTTAAAAAATGATAATTTTCTACGATATTTTATTTTCTTTGTCAAAGTGAATGTAATTCAATATCAATCGCGTTTGTCATATAATTGATTCCTAAACATGTCTTGAATAGTGAATGCGCGTCTCCAAAAAAGCCATCAATTGATTACACACTTATGGTTTAGTTCATTCTGATTCGCAACTATGAACAGGCGAAGGTCTGTTTACGTTTACGTCTGTATATAACCCCAAAACGATAAGAACATATTAATTTAAGACTGGATTAGGGAAGTATACATACAGCAAAACTAGTTTGAGATTTCAGTGTGTCTTATTAGATTAAATGCATTTCTCTTCCAGGCGTCCACGTACTAGGCGTTTGGACAAGGTGATAAAGCGGGGCCCTTTGCATTTTCAAATACGTTGACTATTAATTGATTTGGTGTTGCTTTGGATTAAACACATGTTACATGCACTGCTAAACGTTTAGATGTATTGAGATTATTTAACTTTCGGTTGCCTATCTAAGTGTGTCCATTGACATGCTGTTCTTCTTCCCAATACAAACATTGGTATTTGACTCATTTCACGGGTAACTTCTATATATAAAGGATCTATTAAGGTCAGTGTGATTGATTTGATGTTTGACTTTAAAGTGAATTGAGGGAGAAATTATTGTGGCAATACTGTTTCTATACAAGATATCTGAGGAACGAAATTTAATGGTTATATTATCAAAACAAGTAATTCAATGAAATTATCAAAATAAATACTCTTAAATGAGCAAAAGCATTCTGTTATATTGATCTTAATTACATTTTTCATTAAATGATTAATATTTATATTTTTCGCAAAAACCGATTCTGAACGTCTTTATTGTTAAATTACTGCTACATTTACTTTTTCTCTGGAATGGAATTATTTTGCGAGCGTATAATAACTTGATTACATGTCATAACGCCGGTGAATCTCAATTATGCGGTTTTGTAATTTGCTCGATTCACCGACAAAGTGCGTGGCGTAATGACGCATGTATTGAACGCATGAACTAAATAAGAAATTAAGACTCTAAGAACTAATGAATGTATTATAATTTGTAATACAGTCGCTGAATTTTCAGTGTTATATTCTGATTTTAGAGCTTAGAATATTGTACATACTAACACTTTTTATAGTAAATCCACTTTATCATTACATTGAGAAGGATTATTGAAGCATCGAAATCAAGAATATACGCTCTATAATATTATAGAACCTTACAGTACATTTATTTATTTAAACTCATATGCCTGTGTAATAAAATAAAAAAAACATAAATTTCCGAATTTTTGAAACAATGTGTTATTAGAATAACACTAAGGCCTAAGCGCCGTTCATAGAAATATTCAGACAAACAATTTGAGAACTGGGCTGATTTTAATGTTTAATTTCAACTGCAAAATCCAACGAGTTTTATACACACGCACAAATAAAGGATTAATATAGTTTGCGTTTTCCCTAAATCTCGATCAATATGAAGCTGTCAACAATACATGCAAATGTACAAGACATATTACTTAGCAAAACGACAAATAAGCTTAATGGGCAGAAAGGGGAATCAGAAAAAAACACGACACAAAAAATGTTCTCTCGGTTGTCATCATACATATGGTATATCGTTAAACATAACAATGGTACGACTTAAATCATCATCATCATCATCATCATCATCATCATCATCATCATCATCATCATCATCATCATCATCATCATCATCATCATCATCATCATCATCATCATCATCATCATCATCATCATCATCATCATCATCATCATCATCATCATCATAATTATCATCATCATCGTCATCGTCATCGTCATCACCACCGTCATTATCATCGTTATCACTTTATTCTTCTTCTCCCTCATCAAGTTCATCAATTTCATCATCTTCATCTTCATCATCTTCTTAATCTTCATGATTAATGATTATATGAGCTTATGCTGACATCGTACATGTAGAGACATTTTAATACTTATTCGTAGAGTTGAAGTTTTTCACTGATATTACATACCATATTTCCATAACACATGCATGATTGAACTCAGAGAGCTTTCGGTCTCGTGTTCATTCTGAGCTCAATTTCCACTCATTAGGAAAAATTTCCTTTTAACTAAGTAACTAAGTAACGTGTCTTTAACATTAACACGTCTTATTGACATCTCAATATTGATTGGGATTTGCTAGAAGAAAGGTAATGTGAAACATACATGCTTTTAATTTGTCTTAATACATCCAGCAGTGGAACATCGATCATTAAAGAACTATTTACCCCCGTGTACGGTGTTATTAATTTAAAGTAAGCTATGCTAACTAATTTATTTTAATAAATTTAGTTTAAGCAGGATTCATGTTTAGATTTTTTAGTTTTAAACATTGTCTTAATCGTCTGTAACGTTAACTAACAGTTAATACAATACGTTATTATTTAGAATATTTACGGTATAATAAGAGTCGATTTTCAAAATTCATTCAATTCAAATATTGCTAGCCTTAGTTTATAAGGAACGATCTGTTTTCAATTGTTGTATTTACATATATTGTTAGTGATTATGATTTTGCATCATAATGCGAAATAACGCAAACAATCAAATAAAACGCATAGAACATACGAAACAGTTTGCGATGGTTCAAAGGTGAATTAAACGTTCAGAAATACACAATATTTTTCTTAATATCTACCAAAACGCTGAACTAAAGATACCTCGTGTAGCGAAGTAAGACGGGCGAAAATTGTGAATTGTTTCACTACAATTTATTAGGCATAAAGCCATGTGTTAAAACATGTACACACATTTCACCATCCAATCGCTTTATGAATATATATACACCAATAAATGCAAATAATGAAAAAAACAACACTTTATATCTATTATAAGAATGGTTGTCACGCGCGTTATTCAGATGTTATTGATATACCTTAACAAAACCTGATAGAATACACTAATTATACGCTTCCAAATATGAGCCAAGCGTACTAACAAACGGTACACCTAATGATTTCATTTCACATTTCAATGATTCTAATTTACGCACATGAAAGGAAATAATATCACGCTAAGCATCATGCATAGTGCATTCGTTACAGAAGTACTTAAATCAATGCTGATACAAAATACCATTTTTGAAAGTTGAGTTCAATAACGACGTAAAATATTATTATTTTATGGTCGATACACTTTCTAAGAATATAAAATACTACCTTTTCCTTAATAAACGTGTGTACGTTTATTGTTATTTCCATATTGCAACTCAAATTTGCCTTACGGAATCAGGGGTAAAAGGACCTTACTCTTGTTCAGTAATGATCATGATAAATACAAACATAAAAAAAATCAACAGCACGAGAGCAATCTTTTTTTATTTCAATATCGTATTTAAGTCGCCAAATAATTGATCAATCACTCCAAAACAGTTCTATTTGAAAACATATACATTATTGAAAAATGTTTGACAAATATGATTAATAATGTTAAACTATAAAAAAAAAGTGCACAATATGTGTAGAAGTACTTAAATTTAAGGCGGCTGTTTAACCAACTGCATGTGTTTTGTTTTTGCTCGCGCTTAAAAAAACTCTGTTTAAACATATTTGCCGCGTATACATCTCGTTCGATATCATATGACAACCCCTTTTAATTGAACATGATTTTGTTTGGGCTTTCATTATGGTCTATGCTTATCTCTTAGATACGTGTGTTCTGTTGTATGCAAGGCATAGTTACATAAGACTATGTGAATGACCTACACGCAGCCTTAAGCTTCATGGACGTGCGAAGTACTCTCTAAACACTGTTGATTTTGTCAGTGAAATCATATAAGAGATGTCATTAATGCTAGTGTTTTTATCATCGTGCATATGTACGTTACCATATTGTTGATTTGATATATATGCAGTCACTTGTTTACTTCAAGTACAAAATAATGTGTATTATTTTGTTATTTGACAAATATTGTATTGAATACAACAATAATTTACGTATATTATGAAAGTGAAAAGTAAGAAAGATAAACTCTTCACAACTTTTAAATAAACATGCACATGCATATTTAACAGTTTATAAACACACGTACGCAGTATAAGCACAAACATCGATGCTTTTATTGAAAACTGAACAAAAACAAAAAAAACGCACTGAAATAAGATTTGTGTAGCTCGACCCCATTTACCCGACACCAGTGAACTCCATTAGTATTTTACATATCACGCATTGACTGTCTCATATATTTACATACAGTTTAAGCGTGCCGGGTTTTCGTACGAGGTAATAACAGTATACCGGTATATGCTGAAAAACGATTCAATCAAATAAACTCGCTTGCGGCACGGTAATCTGATTGGAATGCATCGCCTCATATATTAACAAATGTAATGTGTTTGTAATAAGCATCAAATTATTTAGGTTTTCGAGCTAGCTTTTTGACGATGCTGAAACAGCATCGTCTAATGTATGATAACCATCAAAAAATTCTTCACAATGGCGAACTATGTAAAAGACCCAGCCAGTCCGATTGAGATAACTCGATTTTTCAGTTACTTCCCTTGGGCATTCGCCACTGCGTAGGAGATTGCTCGTTTATTTTCATTGATAACATTCTCCTAGCAGAGTTGTCGTTCGTGTTTCAACATTCAACAAAGGCCGCCCCCTTGAGAGTCTCGATTCAAAACTTTCTTACTGCATACATTGGCTTGTTTCGCTATTTAGAAGCTGTCATTTATGATATATTAATTATTTATTCACTAAATCTCCGCTAATGACAACAATGGATGGAATTCGAAGGATATATTCGATGTGAATGGATCACTTTCTACAACAATGGCTTCGCCCATGAGAGACTTGATAACACTCGTGTCAAAACTTTCTTACAGCTTAAATCGGCTTGAGTAATGCAACAATAAATGGAATTCGAAGGATATATTCAATGTGAAATAAAGCACTTTCTGGATCTCGACAGATTGACAAGGCAAAACTGGCATACTGATGATACTGGTATTTTTAGTTATCAATTTAAGTCACATTTTGCTTTATAAATTTTGTTCGAGCATTTTGCGATTTATTGAATGGCTATGATACCCGATATCAACAGCTCATATGGGATTTGCATATCACCAAGCTGTCCTGAAATACAACATTGATTACAAACTCTTTACTCCAATTACTGGTTTGTATGAATTCTTTCTTCTTTCTATTTAAGTAGTTGATATCATAGTCCAAATAATTAGACGAAATTTACGTTTAGTCCATGTATATCGACCTCATATTTATAGGACTAGATATTATGTTAAAGGGGCTTTTTCACAGATTTTAACCTGTTTTGAAGTTAGTCATTAAATGCTTTATATTGATACATGTAAAAATTGGATCTTAAAAGCTCCAGTTAAAAATCCAGAATAAAATTCTTTTTAAAAAAAGTAGTCCGCCGCAGGGCTTGAGCCAGTGACCCCCTTAGTCCTGGAGTACAAACGCATTAGCCTGCTCGACTTTTCTGCCAAGTATAAATTGTTGACGTATTTTATACCTAATATAAGCAATCTTCGTAGTTTCACACAATTAAACAACAACAACATAACTCTCCAAATTATTCAATCGTTTCGCGTTGCAAGGCTTTATAATTTTTAAATCGTTAAAAGATGCATATAATGACTATATTAGACCATGGTAAATGTTCAGTAATACTGTTTCCTAAAAATAACATAACTTAAACGAAAATTTGCGAATCCGATACATTTTTTTTCAATTTTTGTAAATTTACCAAAACGTGAAAAGTTAAATGAACTGTATCCCAGTAAAAGAGACATTAAGGCGATTGTGGCCAGTTTAGATCCAGTTCAGCCTGCAGTTGCTTGAAAGCTGTTTGCTTAAGAGCGGTTTTCTGACAATGGCAAATAGTTTAATTGGATACTGATTAGACTGCCCTTTTCCTGTGACCTGGCTAATTAAATTCAGAAGCCTGGTAACAGTTTAACGTTAATGTTACCAATGTGTCGGACCAGGGCCTGGATTTTGAAATCTAGGACATGCATAGTCAGAAGATGTCATTTAAGATTATACATTTTTTCAAACATATACAAATGCATACAAATAATAATAGTTAAATGCACTAAGTCAGAAGGCATTTGACTTCGGCTGGTGCCTTGGCACACCAGGTGTTTCGGTTGCAATAGTTTGATGGACTCACTACTTGGATGTGTAGTAACATTATTTACAGTATTTCAAACAGTATTTAGCATGAACCAATGATTTTTTCAAGCATAAATAATTATTGAGGTAAAATGCTTGAAGGAATAATATTTAAAGTTTAAGAAGGCATTTTCTTTTTGTTTCGAAGGATATCTTTGAAAATTATATTTGTAGTTTTTTGGCAACAAGGGGTAACGCATTTTTAAAAAATGTAATTAATTTTCGACAAACAACTGGTACCATGAGTAGCATGAAACATTTTTTTAAACATTTGTAATTGATGAAAAATGATTGCAAAAATAATATCTAGGGTCTAATAAAGCATTTTTTAGTTTATTTTAATAGGTTACTCTGAAAATTCTATTTTTCATGATTTTTTTTTGCAACAAGGGATTATGAAATTTTAAAAATGTTACTGGATTTTTAAACCAACACTGGTACTATGATAATACTATAATGCACTTCGCCAAAACATTTATAATTATATTGTTTATTCTTGAAAATTTATTTCCCCTATTCACTAAAAATAACACTTTTGATCAGAAAATTCATATATAATGATGTTTACTTTTATTTTCAAGAAGCATAATGCCTCTTTATTGTCGTATTCAGCCTCAAGTTCTTGTTAGCCACTTAAGGGTTATATGTTGCTTTTCTTTTACTAAATGCAAAATAATTCTACGCTTTGAGACATTCATAAAATATTTTATGTTTATACAACACCGACAGGCTAATAAATTTATATATCAAGTACTTCCATACCAACAGGACCATTCTAGGCGGGCAACCTAGCAACCTTGATGTGTTCATATCTTCCTATCAATCTGTTATATGTGTTATGAATCATTTGTTCGGAGAACATTTAATGTTTGTTTTAAATAACTTTTAAATAATTCAATGTTCAAAGTGATATTGTTATTGACCGATAAACCAACATACTGATTAAAAGGGAATATTTTATTAATTATTTGCATTTTAATCTTACATGAGAAATATTTGCCTAAATGTTTTTCAAACTATAGAGAAATCTATATACAATTAATAATTGACGACGTTTATCAAAAAAACAACATTTATGAAATGGAAGTTTAAAGATAAAAATAAATAATGCAAGTTTTTGTCAGATATTCGTAATAATTTCCATTATAATTGAGTGTCTGAGCAATGTGGATGAATGAATATATCGGATAAAACGAACACTTGTCTACACTTGAATTATGATTTATTTTTCAATATTGTATGCACTTAAGTTTAGCCTTTATGCTTTTTTTAGCATTTATAGACAGTGTCACTCCCCAAAAATAAGGAATTATTACTTTTCATTCATTTGTGTAATGGTATACAATAATTTTGTGGTAGAATATTTGAGAAAAACATTAGAAACGAAACTCGTCAGTGATGAAATTTTCCATATGGTTATGGAAATTACCGATCGTCGGTTTCTGAAAAACAATACGTCACGGTTTCCAAAAATATGATGGTTGTGCCCAAAGATTTTGGTGTTAATGAACATTACTGGTTTATATTTTAATAATTTTGATTCTCACTTGATTAGTAGGTAATTTCAAGGCTGATAAACTTGAAATATGCAAGCTTTTCTTTCGTTTTGCATATGTCTGTCGATACATCTGTACAATCGGTAATTTCCGTAACCACTCGTTAAATTGTAGCAGACACAAGTTTAAATTAAAAAAAATATGTTTTACACTAATAGTCTACCTCTTTCTTGCTAAAAACTAATGCATGAATGATTTAAAAGTAATATTGCATCGTTTTCATCCAGGAACACTGTCTATGACCGCGAAAAAAAACATAACAAACTATTTGATTTACGATATTTAATTTATAAATAGCTTGCATGGGGCATGGCATTGCATGTTCCGCAAGATAAATATCTCGACTTTATTTATTGGATGATTTCGGACTGTTTCATCCAATCAGAAAATAGCTTTTAAAAATAATTTAGACCCATGTTTAACGAGATAATTAAGTACCACTTTTTATACACTGCCAAATTGTGACATAACAAGTTGCCTCCCTTGTTGGTTCAATCTACTGTATTATTATGCCATCCTTCGAAGTAGAGAGGGTATATTGTTTTGCACATGTCGGTCCGTATGTCCGTCCACCAGATGGTTTCCGGATGATTACTCAAGAATGCTTATGCCTAGGATCATGCAACTTCATAGGTACATTGATCATGACTCGCAGACGACCCATATTGATTTTGAGGTCACTAGGTCAAAGAGCAAGGTCACGGTAACCCGCAATAGTAAAATGGTTTCCTGATGATAACTCAAGAACGCTTATGCCTAGGATCATGAAACTTCATGTGTACATTGATCATGATTCGCAGATGACCACTATTGATTTTTAGGTCACTAAGTCAAAGGTCAAGGTCACGGTGACCCGAAATAGTAAAACGGTTTCCGGATGATAACTCAAGAACACTTATACCTAGGATCATGATACTTCATAGGTTCATTGATCATGACTCGCGGATGAACTTTATTGATTTTCAGGTCACTAGGTCAGAGGTCAAGGTCACGGTGACCCGAAATAGTAAAATGGTTTCCGGATGATAACTCAAGAACGCTTATGCCAAGGATCATGAAACTTCATAGATACATTGATCATGACTCGCAGATGATCCCTACTGAATTTCAGGTTACTAGGTCAAAGGTCAAGGTCACGGTGACCCGAAATAGTAAATGGTTTCCGGATGATAACTCAACAACGTGTATGCCTAGGATCATGAAACTTCATAGTTACATTGATCATGACTCGCAGATGACCCCTAATGATTTTCAGGTCACTAGGTCAAAGGTCAAGGTCACGGTGACCTTAAGCAGTAAAATGGTTTCCGGATGATAACTCAAGAATGCTTACGCCTAGGATCATGAGACTTTATAGATACATTGATCATGACTCGCAGATAACCGCTATTGATTTTCAGATCACTAGGTCAAAGGTCAAGGTCACGATGACACGAAATAGTAAAATGGTTTCCGGATGACAACTCAAGAACGCTTAGGCCTAGGATCATGAAAATTTATAGGTACATTGATCATAACTTGTAGATGACCCTTGTCGATTTTCAGGTCACTAGGTCAAAGGTCAAGGTCACGATGATCCGAAATAGTAAAATGGTTTCCAGATGATAACTCAAGAACGCTTATGCCTAGGATCATGAAACTTCATAGGTACATTGATCATGATTCAAAGATAACCTCTATTGATTTTCAGGTCACTAGGTCAAAGGTCAAGGTCACGTTGACCTGTAACAGTAAAATGGTTTCTGGATGATAACTCAAAAACGCTTATGCCTAGGATCATAAAACTTCATAGGTACAATGATCATGACTCACAGATGACCCCTATTGATTTTCAGGTCACAAGGTCAAAGGTCAAGGTCACGGAGACCTGAAATAGTAAAATGGTTTCTGGATGATAACTCAAGAAGGCTTATGCCTTGGTTCATGAAACTTCATAGGTATATTGATCATGACTCGCAGATGACCCCTATTGATTATTAGGTCACTAGGTCAAAGGTCAAGGTCACAGTGCCAAAAAACGTATTTACACAATGGCTGTCAAGGTCAAGGTGACTCATCTTAGAAAAATGGTTTCCAGATGATAACTCAAGAATACTTACGCCTTGGTACATGGAACTTCATAGGTACATTGATCATGACTCGCAGATGAAAATTAATAATAATGAAACTTGACCAGGATGTTTGTCTGGACAATATCTAGGTCAAGTTTGACATTTGGTAAAGATTGAATGAACCGACTCCTCTCAGGTGAGCGAACTAGGGCCATCTTGGCCCCTTTTTTGTTAAATAAATCAAAGCGGCGCAGTAGGCGGCATTGTGTTTCTGACAAACACATTGTGGTTAAAGGTCAAGGTCATCCTTTACGGTCTATGGTAAAAAATACAGATTTAAGGGAAGTAATAAGCTTTAAAAAGGGAGAACATTATTCAATATTAAACATAGCCACTTTATATATTTGGCATGCATGTGTATCTCATGGAGCTGCACATTTTGAGTGGTGAATCTATGTACAGTCACAGTAGTGGCTTTTAATTATTTGCTACTAAAATAGAGATTTGTTACAGACAATTATTTTCAAGGGAAGTAATTTATATAATTATAAAGCTCATATTATATATTTCCTTACCAAGAATTAAAGTTCATTTCACAGTTACTGTACATATTTATTATTTTGATTTTTTATAACCCAAATGATTGAATTGTCAAAGTTTTTTTAAATGATATAATTATAATTTCTTTGATGTTCATTACATACCTGTGGACTTATGTCCATAGATACATGATCTCTTTTAAACCACAGGCCTTGGTTGTCAGTGATGTCTGACATGGTCATAATTGACTGTAAGACCCCCCCCCCCTCCCCCCGGTTGGATTGGACAAAATTCAAGGGAAGTAATAACCTTTAAAGGGAGATGATTTCTTTACCTGCCATATGATAAAATTTTTTTTATTTCAATGCGGCGCAGTAGGGGGCATTGTGTTTCTGACAAACACAGCTCTTGTTGGGTCATTAGGTCAAATGTCAAGGTCACTGTGGCCTCTAAAAAAAAATTCTGACAAGCTTTCGCAGCCGAGCGTGGCACCGGTTATGCAGTGCTCTTGTCATGAAATTTGATCAGAACATTTGTTTCCTTGATATGAGAGTTGAGTTAAAAAATGGTTCCTGTCAGTTGAATAACATGGCTGCCGGGGAGGGGGCAGTTTTGTTATATTTATACATAGTAAAACAGCTTGTGAACACTCTAAAAGTCACATTTTTTTTCCCAATCATCATGAAACTTGGTGAAAAGATTGGTTTTATATATATCACATAATTAATGCCATAATTATTGCCCTAAGATTGTCCAAATTTTCATTATATTATACAAAATCCGTGTAAACACTCTAGAGGTCACAATTTTGTTTCAGATTTTATGAATCGTGGTCATAATATTTATTTTTGTAAGCACAGTTTGATGTTTGGTAAGGGGGGGGGGTCAACTCAAAATATAGGTCACCAGGTCGATTCTTACAAAAACAAAAACACTCTACGCCAGAGTTTTGGTTCAATAATAATGAAACTTGACCAGGATGTTTGTTGGGACAATATCTAGGTCAAGTTTGACGTTTGGTAAAGATTGAAGGAACCGACTCCTCTCAGGTGAGCGAACTAGGGCCATCTTGGCCCTCTTGTTCTAATGAATATTTTAACTAGTTCCTACATTCAATACAGTCAAATATATGTTAAGCAGTATCTGTACAGATTGGTAGATTAAATTTGTACATCAAATATTATTTTTTAATTGTTTTTAAAAGATATAGTTCAAATGTTCAAACTAGATTAATTTAGAACCTTAGTCATGTCACGGAGATCTAGAGTCCGTGGTCATGTGGTAATTAAACATTTTTAAATTATAACCACCAATTTTATATGGAGTCCTGACCTGATCTCAAATGCATATCCCTTTTCTCTGTCACCCTGGTCATCTCCTATCAAAATGGCAAATTATATGCAGAACCGTTCTTTATACACAATGGTTGAATGAAAAAATTGACATCCTTTTCACATGGAAATTTCACCTTGACAGTCATGGAAAAAGAGCCTGCACAACAAAGATCAAAAATACTTTTTATTTGTGGATTATCCCATATCTTGAAACTCTATGTGCATAAATATATCAAGTCTTCATGAAATCAGGACAACAAAAATGTTTTTTAAGTCCTTAATTGACCTGGCTATAGTAATCAGATTATTATAAGCTCAATTAGTCTATATATGTCATATGCTTTGTGTATTGTAAACATACACACACAATTGCAGGTACATGATAGCGATAAATAATAACAAAGCCATCCATACTATAAAGGTCAATGGCAAAGCCTCTGGGAAAAATTTGAACGCATTGAGTGTAATCACACAACGTGCTCATGGTGAGCTTTTGTGATCGCTTTATGGCCGTCGTGAGCCGCCAACATTTGCCTTGTTAACTCTGTGGATGCCACGTTTATATTCCAATCTTCATAAAATTTGGCCAGAATATAAGTCTCAATGATATCTTGGATCAGTTTGAAAATGGTTACAATTGGTTGAAAAACATGGCTGCCAGGGGGTGGGGCATTTTTCCTTATATTGCTATAGTAAAACATTGTTAACACTCGAGAGGTCACATTTATTTTCCGATCCTAATGAATTTTGGTCACACTATTTGTCCCAATAATATCTTGTTATCTCAGGTGAACGAGTTTGGGCCTTTGAGGCCCTCTTGTTTGTTCATCTTACCATTTGAAGAAAAGATATCATTGCACAGATGTCTTTTACTTTTAGAATGTGTTATGCTGCATTTCTTATGTGGCTTTTTTGTGGTATATTGTTTAGCACATGTCGGTCAGTCCGTCATTTAGTCCGTCCACAAGATGGTTTCCGGATAATAACTCAAGAACGCTTAGGCCTAGAATCATGAAACTTCATATGTACATTGATCATGGCTGGCAGATGAATCCTATTGATTTTCAGGTCGGTAGATAAAAGGGTAAGGTCACAGTGACTAGAATGCTTAGGCCTAGAATCATGAAACGACATAGGTACATTGATCATGACTGGCATATGACCCCTATTGATGTTCAGGTCAAAGGTCAAGGTCACAGTGAGTCAAAACAGTTTAATGATTTCCGGATGATAACTCAAGAATGCTTACGTCTAGGATTATGAAACTTCATAGCTACATTGATCATGACTTGCAGATCACCCCTATTGATGTTTAGGTCACTAGGACAAAGGTCAAGGTCAAAGTGACTCAAAACAGTAAAATAGTATCCGGATGATAATTCAAAAATGCTTACGCCTAGGACCATTAAACTAATTAGGTACATTGATCATGACTGGTATATAACCCTTATTGATTTTTAGGTCACTTGGTCAAAGGTCAAAGTCACAGTGACTCATAACAGTAAAAAGATGTCCTGATGATAACTCAAGAATAGTAAGGCCTAGGATTATGAAACTTCATAGGTAAATTGATCATGACTGGCAGATGATCCCTATTGATTTTCAGGTCAAAGGTCAAGGTCACAGTGACAAAAAAATGTATTCACACAATGGCTACCACTGGAACTGACAGCCCATATGGGGGCATGCATGTTTTACAAACAGCCCTTGTTTGTCTTATGTTGGTAAATGTTCATCTCGGTCAATTCTAGGTTAAATTTGAAAGTAGGTCATATGTGGTCCAAACAAGGTCAACAAACCAAATCACCGAAAAGATAAGTGAACACTCCAGAGGTCACATTTTCTTCCAGATCTTCATGAGAATTGGACAGAATGTTATCTCGATGAAATAAAGTTTCAGTTTGAAAGTTGGTGGTTTGTCAAAAACTAGGTCATTAGGTCAAAATATAGAAAACTTCCTTTACCTTTCTACAGGTCACATTATCTTCCTGATTTTCATGAGAATTGCTTACAATGTCCATCTTAATCAAATCAAAAGCTGAATTTGCAAGTTGGTCATGTCCAGGCTAAAGCTAGGTTACAATTTAGTCAAATCATACACAAGTTTTTGACACTATAGAAGGAGTTTTGGGTGAGCGATTCAGGGCTATCTTGTTTTAGAACAGCCTGTAGTAAGAAAGGGAAGGTATTGTATTTGTTTCAAAAGTAACTGATTTTATTGTTATTGGAAGTAATAGTTTTGGTTATTTTGCTAACTTGTTATGATGTGACAAGGTGAGTGTTTGTTATCACTCTTTGTCTGTTGTATTTTATCCAAAGTTTATTGTGAACACATAAGATATAATTTTACAAAGTTTAAATGTGGGTGTCACCTCTTTCCAGATTCTTATGAAACAAGTCACCTCTATGTCATTTTGGGTTTCATATTCTATCAAAAATTAGGGCACTAGGTCAAATATAAGAAAAGGTCTGTTAATACTTTAGTGGTCACATTCTCTCTTTGATCCACTTGTAAATTGGTTAAAACATTATTTTAAATGATTTCAAAGTCAATCTTGAAAGTAGCATATTCAACATTTAGGTCACAAGGTCTAGTCTAAGTGATTAACAGGTCACCTTCCAAATTGGGTGATGTGCTTCCAAGCATTTGATCAATAACTAAAATCATTAAAATCTATGTTAACACTTACATGTTTTACCTGATCTTCATGGCAGTTGATCAGAATGTTCAAATAAATAAAAGTAGGAACTCGGTAACAAGGCTCAACTAGATCGGATAGACACAAATAGTTTGTTCATACTCACAATGCCTTTTTTTTCTAGATCTTTGTGAAAAATTAAATAACACCACTAGGAAACAATCAAATTCAGGTGAGCCACATTGTGCCGTTAAAGCTATCTATGTATAGTATAGATTGTTACAAAACCTTGTTTATCAATAAAAATAAATGAAAAAAATGGCTTTCTAAAAGTTGTAGTCTTGGATGATATATTCCTCAACGTATAATCTACGACAATCTTTTGAGAAGAAAAGCAAAATTTGACTATTATTATACCCCAACATACTGTGATTGGGGGCTAGCACAGGAATTCTCAATTGTGTTCCTAGAAAAATAATGGGTTAGCATATTGTTGCTGTTTTATCCAGTTGTCTGGACCATTACTACCAAAATTGTAAGTTCAAATATGAGATATTTAGGTAAATAAATCTCATTGAAGGGAGTGCAGTGTCCAAGAACGAAAATGATTGCACCACAACCATTAACTATTTCACCTGCGGATAAATGACAAGCAATAAAAATTACACAATTGGGTGATGTAGATTAACTTAAATGGATGCTTATTTTTTATGCTTTCCGGTGATTTATACAGAAATATCAGTGAAATAAACTGGTATTTCACTGTTTTAAACAGTGAAAAATAACAGTGAAAATATCGATACTTTTCGCTGTTTGTCTGGGAAAATCGATATTCCACCCTATCCAACAAATATCCTCTATATATCCATCCTCTTCAAAAGAATTTAAGATTTTGAAAAGTTTTGATCACTTTGGCATTTCGGATGGGTATATTATGCGGAGGTTAATTTATGGATTTTCATGCAAATGTCATAAATAATATACAACAAAGATCAACGTTAAAGAGTTGAGGTTCAATTGGCATTGCATGTGCGTTGACAAAAGTTCAAACTTAACTGTTTTCCCTTTACATGCTATAACTCAATATCCGAACTTTCAAAACATAACCCATATAATTACTGGTATTTTGGTTTAAATATATAATACACTTATTCAACGTTAAAAAAACATAAAGCGTTATAAAAAATTAAATTACTTAAATTAAAAGTTCAAGATGCAGCACGTTCATTTACATGTATAAATAAAAATGTCTAACCTGCCAAAGTAACGACGCACAGCAAAGCGAGAACTATGGCGACCTTCATCTTCCAAGCTTAGATTTTAGGGGTTCGGGTAAGCGCTTACAATGTGAACGTTTTCGCAATTGATATGGGCTGTCGCATCACGCTCATGTTATACCTTTTGTTATCAGGTAGCCATAAAGTAAAGCCCTAAATAGTACTTAGAATATGCTTCTTTTTGCATTAAGAGTTTACGCACGTATATAATCTACATCTTGTATCTAGCACAGGCTGGTACAAAACAGCACAAAAAATCTCACGTGATTTATTGCCGTTTATGTAGCAGTGTTTGTAAATTTTGAGCTTATTTATATACAATATCTATGCAAATAAGAAAAAAGGCACCTAAAATTCATAGTATAATGTGAACAAGAAATCGTAAGCACATTAAATATCACATTTACATCACATTTATGACTGTTAAGATTGTTTACTTAATAGGAGTGATACTGACTTAATATCGACGCAGTACTTAAGCATGCATATTAAAGCAAGCGGTCGTTCAGTAAATTGATTAAAATAGGTTCAATTTTAATCAATATGTACCCTATATTCAGTTTACCGTTCTCGCATATGGTGAAACGGTGAAAAAAAAATCGTCATTTGATTTCAAAAAGTTAGCTAAAATAAATATTATTTGCAAAATAAATTTGCGCATTTTCGAGAATTGTGAGAATATCAAAAATTATGTATGTATAAAAAATCGTATTTCTTTTCCCTATAAACTCACTGCTTTCCATACGTAATATTTGTGGGTTATTATCACAATATATTTAATAAACCAGCTTTATCAAAAGTCTGAAATACGGAAAAGAACATCTGTAAAGGTACGTTTTTATTACTTTCAGATGTGTAATCATTTTAATCTAATAACATAAACATAAATCTCAACAGATTTTGTCTTCGCTCTTTGAACGTCAGATGGGTTTGTTTATTGTCATAACTGCGTCATTATGAAATGATAGTATACCACGTATTTCTAAATATTCAAGAAACTAATGTGATATGCATCAACATGCTATTTGAGGACAATCACAATAATATGAATTGATATGGTATCATTTATATCTACATATGCAAGTTTTCAGTTTGAATATATTTACACCATACCTCTACGCTGATTTCGGCCTGGTGTGAAGGGCCTGGTATGTTTAATTTTACGTTAGTATGCCTCATATTAATTGTTACAGGGTTAGTTACTGACCCGATACGGGATATACGGTTCTGTGGAAAACCATATTGGGGCGAGACCGGAGGTCGAGCTCCGATATGGTTTTCCACAGAACCGTATATCCCGTATCGGGTCAGTAACTAACCCTGTAACGATTATATCACGCCAACAACTTTCCATCTCAATTTTGTGGTTCTGAGTTTAGCGAAAAATTTTTGGGGGTAATGTTATGAGTTGGGTTATTAGTACAAAAAATATTTACCTTTTAAAGACATGTGTTTACAGTTACGTTGTTTTGGTCTGGTGTTTAAACAAACATAATAAGCAGAACATGCATACGAATCTGATAAAACGCAGATCCACTAACATATAGATCAAACCATGTTTGTCATTTACCATTTTGACCAAGAATCCTGCCACTGTTCTTTCTTGTAAAGTTGACATGAAAACGGTCCGCTCGGAAACACACTTTCACTTAAATTATCTATGTTGAACACTTAATGTTTATGTCTTAAAATAACTCTCCATGAAAGTTGAGTACACATATTTCGCTAATCCATGTATGTCATATGAATATCTTCACTAGTTAAATTGTTATTTGTAAGTTTCACTGAAAATTGTGCTGTCATTCTGCATCTCAATTTTCTGCTCCTCAAACTCATTTTTGATAACGAACCCAACGAAAGGAAAAGCGCGGAAAGTCCTTTTTAAGGTCACAGAGTACTAAACATATTTGAGCAGCCAGTTATTTTATACAGCCTCATATCGATAAGCAGTAGAAAATCCAAATGCGCTGTTACTGTTGAATCGACGATTCCGGGCGGCCATTTGAATGTTTCTACTGCCCCATATAGTTTACTGACACCATATAGAATATATGGGGTCAGCATGTGACGTTAAACAGCCAATGAGAGAAGAGTATTTTGTAGATGGCGTGATATTAGTAAATCTTTGGAGTTTTGCGCTATTGTTCGGATGAAAGACATTTGTCTCGACACAAATGAAACTGCTCATAGGCAAGCCTCGCCATTCCTTATGCTTAGCCTCATCTGATGAATTACACAACAATCATGACAATAGGACAGTAATATGTAATTCTTTCTACATATACAGGTGATGGGGATATTTTCTGTACTGTCTTATAGTCTGCAAATACCAGAATAGGTAAATTCACAAACGTGCGTAGGAAATGTGATATGAATAATGCAATAAACTGTATAGACAAAAATAAAAATGTGAATGCATTAATATGCAATTCACTGAATAACACATATTTCATGCGGTGGACTATCAACAAACCACGGAAAAAAGACAAAACTAAAACTCTGCTTTTAATTTAATTATCTGAAAATGTAAATATTCAACCTCTATTTTCAAAATTAGAAAATACCAAGAATATTTCTTGCGTCAGTTATTCCGAACTAGGATTAGCGAGGTAAAAATGTGAAGACGATATGCCAACTCGAGGGATTGCAGTACAAGCGTCGCAATTTGCAAATAATATAGAGGATATTTGTTGGATTCGGTGGATTATCGATTTTAATTCACGAGTGATCATAGAAAATAATATTTTCACGAGTGGCGCAGCCACGAGTGAAAATAAATATTTTCTATGATCACGATTGAATTAAAATCTATAATCCACCGAATCCAACAAATTTTCTTTTTATTTTATGCTTTTTTTCAAAGTTTATATATATTGTTAAAGAGTTTAACTAAAGAATTTCGCTGTGATAATGACGTCATTTTGTCAAAAAGTGACATCATTTCACAGTAAACAATGAAAATTATCGATTATTTTCACTGATAATTTTCACTGTTTGAAACAGTGCAATTATCAGTTTTAATTCACTGATATTTCTCTATAAACCACCGGAAAGCATAAAATAAAACCTGGTTACACGAACTATGCACACCAAATGATATCGTGAAACAAAATAATTTCACAGAAATGCATATATATTGGGGTTCATGAAGAGGTTTCATCACATGCTAGTGATGCTTCAGCCTGTTTTCTCTATAAAATAACAAGTTCGCACACATTGTTAACATAATATTGTTTGATGGCAGGAACGAACTGCACGTTTGCAACTTCTGCGCAGGATTTTGTTCAATGGATAGTACAACGAATATATACAAATAACCGCGAGTAATGAGCTGTTTGATGAGATTTTAAGCTTATCTTCGAGAAACAATAGCAAATCAGACATTCAAGTAGATGTATTTCCGCGCTATTAAGAGTTTCAGCATTCAAGTCCGAAATCTCGAAACGGTCGCAAATTTCAGCTCAAGCAATCCCGAAGGCGCGAGCAGCGATGGGTTGCCATGCGTCTTTTGAAAATTCATTTACTGTAGGGAAAGTGTATGTTCTGATGAGCGAAAAAAACCTTAACGGAGAGCATTCATGCCAGGCCGCTCGTTTATATGTTATTTTGCATCTAATATTTATTATTTTGTTCAATGATTTTTCCGTAGTACGCACACACAAACTCAAATTGAGTTTTTTTTATAGAAAAAAAACAACAAGAAAGACGAGAATATTGAATTATATACTTTTGCCAAAAATTGCTACACTTCAGTTTATAGCTAATTTAGGCTGTTTCGTGATGGCCAGCGAAAATCTGCGAGAAACAAACGCAAATTACAAAATTCACAAAGTTTAATTTTCGCGCAATTACAGAGTTTTAGCGCTTAAAGTCACATATGAAACCGACACACTGTTTATTCAGTCTAAATTACTGAAATTGCAAATAGAATTCAATATTGTCGGCTAAAAGTTCGAAAAATGTGAAAATTCTAAAAATAATACATTTGATTTTTAGCGCTTTAAGAAGAACACAGAGTAGCGCTTGGGTAGCCTAAAACTTCTCTATACGTTTAATAAAAAAGCATTTATATAATTTAATGTGTATGTAAGTTGGAAGAAAAAGACCTAAAAACAGAACGTTTAATAAAAAAGCATTTACTTTATTTAATGTGTATGTAAAGTTGTAAGAAAAAGATTTAAATAAACATAATTCATTCCAAACTGCACGGTCATAATGTATAAATACACATGTATGCATTTTCTATGCATACTTTTATACAATGAATCGTCCTTGTACATATATACATAAACTTCAAACCTTGATTTTGTTCAAGTTACATAAATAACGAAGAATGAAAAACAAATGCGATTATGACTAAAAACCCGGCCGAATTGGAAAGCGTTAGTCTAAGAGCTATTTTGAATGTTTTGCGATCATATGAGGGAATTATGCCCGAAACTAACTTTCACTTTTATTTTCGAGCTGATAAAAGTTCAACAGTCGACGGTTTTTAACGGTCTAAAATTTAACAAAATCATGATCATTGGGACAAAATCGACTTTTCTAATACGTCTACGGCTTTCTATTTAATCGAGCAAAATAATAAGGTTTAAACTAAAATTGACCTAAATAAAGAGAAAACATACTTAGCTACACACGTGTAGCTCTATGTATTTTGGATCTTCTCTAAAAACATTTTATAGAAATTCCCGTCCGATGAATTAGTTTAAATAAAAATGAATTGAGTTCTTTTAAACATCATGAAATCAGCCATCTTAAAGTGTTTAAGCAGTGGTGCGATATGTTGTTATATTTTGCTTAATAACTGCACATCACGAACTATACATGGTTTTATTTTCCCCGTATTAGGCGTTTCAGAATATCAAGGAACTTTGAAACGGTCGCAAATGTCCTAAAAGAACGCTGATTTTTAATGTCCATACATGCATTTTATCTGCTGACATACCGTCAGCCGATAAAATTGCATGTATGGACATTAAAAAAGCATGATAACTCGCAAAAAAATAACACCTTTCATAATGACCATATTTGCGCTTCTAACAGTGCGAACAGCTTCAGCAGTCCCATCCGCCCAAGAGAGTGCAGACATCTTCAGCAGTCGCATCCGCCCAAGACAGTGTCAGCAGCTTCAGCAGTCACATCCGCTCAAGACAGTGCCAGCAGCTTCAGCAGTCCCATCCACCGAAGACAGTGCCAGCAGCTTCAGCAGTCCCATCCGCTCAAGACAGTGCCAGCAGCTTCAGCAGCCCCATCCGCCTAAAACAGTGCAAGCAGCTTCAGCAGTCCCATCCGCTCAAAACAGTGCCAGCGGCTTCAGCAGTCACATCCGCCTAAGACAGTGCCAGCAGCTTCAGCAGTACCATCCGCCCAAGACAGTGCCAGCAGCTTCAGCAGTCCTTTCCGCCCAAGGCAGTGACAGCAGCTTTAGCAGTCCCATCCGCCCATGACAGTGCCAGCAACTTCAGCAGCCCCATCTACAAAGGACAGTGCCAGCAGCTTCAGCAGTTCCATCCGCTCAAGACGGTGCCATCAGCTTCAGCAGTCCCGTCCGCCCGAGACAGTGCCAGCAGTTTCAGCAGTCAAATCCGCCCAATACAGTGCCAGCAGCTTCAGCAGTCCCATCCGCCCAAGACAGTGCCAGCAGCTTCAGCAGCCCCATCCGCAAAGGACAGTGCCAGCAGCTTCAGCAGTCCCCTCCGCTCAAGACAATGCCAGCTGCATCAGCAGTCATATCAGCCTAAATACAGTGCCAGCAGCTTCAGCAGCCCCATCCGCTCAAGACAGTGTCAGCAGCTTCAGCAGACCCATCCGCCCAAGACAGTGCCAGCAGCTGCAGCAGTCCCATCCGCTAAAGACATTGCCAGCAGCTTCAGCAGTCAAATCCGCCTAAAAACAGTGCCAGCAGCTTTAGCAGTCTCTTCCAATCAAGACAGTGTCAGCAGCTTCAGCAGAACCATCCGCCCAAGACAGTGCCAGCAGCTTCAGCAGTTCCGTCCGCACAAGACGGTGCCAGCAGCTTCAGCATTTTTGTCCGCCCAAGACGGTGCCAGCAGCTTCAGCAGTTTCGTCCACCCAAGACGATGCCAGCAGCTTAAGCAGTTAAGTCCGCCAAAGACAGTGCCAGCAGCTTCAGCAGCCCCATCCGCTCAAGTCAATGCCAGCAGCTTCAGCAGTCCGATCCGCCAAAGACAGTGCCAGCAGCTTCAGCAGTCCCATCCGCCCAAGACAGTGCCAGCAGCTTCAACAGCCCCATCCACTCAAGACAGTGCCAGCAGCTTCAGCAGTCCCCTTCGCTCAAGAAAGTACAAGCAGCTTCAGCTTTCCCATCCGCCCAAATGCAGTGCCAGCAGCTACATCAGTCCCATCCGCCCATGACAGTGTCAGCAGCTTCAGTAGTCCAATCCGCCTAAATACCATGCCAGCAGCTTCAGCAGCCCCATCCTCCTAAGACAGTGCCAGCAGCTTCAGCAGCCCTATCCGCCCGAGACAGTGCCAGCAGCTTCAGCAGTCACATCCGCTCAAGACAGTACCAGCAGCTTCAGCCGCCCCATCTGCCTAATACTATGCCAGCAGCTTCAGAAGTCCCATCCGCCCAAGACAGTGCCATCAGCCTCAGCAGCCCCATCCGCAAAGGACAGTGCCAGCAGCTTCAGCAGTCCCCTCCGCTCAAGACAGTGCCAGCTGCATCAGCAGTCATATCCGCTTAAATACAGTGCCAGCAGCTGTAGCAGCTCCATCCGCTCAAGACAGTGCCAGCAGCTTCAGCAGTCCCATCCGCCCAAGACAGTGCAATCAGCTGCAGCAGTCCCATCCGCTAAAGACAGTGCCAGCAGCTTCAGCAGTCACATCCGCCTAAATACAGTGCCAGCAGCTTCAGCAGTCCCACCTAATCAGGACAGTGCCATCAGCTTCAACAGTCCCATCCGCCCAAGACAATGCCAGCAGCTTCAGCAGTTCGGTCCGCCCAAGACGGTGCCAGCAGCTTAAGCAGTTTCGTCCGCCCAAGACGATGCCAGCGCTTCAGCAGTTAAGTCCGCCCAAGACGATGCCAGCAGCTTCAGCAGACCCATCCGCTCAAGCTAGTGCCAGCAGCTTCAGCAGTCCGATCCGCCAAAGACAGTGACAGCAGCTTCAGCAGGCCCATCCGCCCAAGACAGTGCCAGCAGCTTCAGCAGCCCCATCCACTCAAGACAGTGCCAGCAGCTTCAGCCGACCGCTCAAGAAAGTACAAGCAGCTTCAGCTTTCCCATCCGCCCAAATACAGTGCCAGCAGCTTCATTAGTCCCATACGTCCAAGACAGTGTCAGCAGCTTTAGCAGTCCCATCCGCCTTATTACAGTGCCAGCAGCTTCAGCAGCCCCATCCTCCCAAGAGAGTGCCAGCAGCTTCAGCAGCCCCATCCGCCCGAGACAGTGCCAGCAGCTTCAGCAGTCACATCCGCTCAAGACAGTGCCAGCAGCTTCAGCAGTCCCATCCGCCCGAGACAGTTCCAGAAGTTGCAGCAGTCACATCCGCCCAAGACAGTGCCAGCAGCCTCAGCAGCCCAATCCGCTCAAGACAGTGTCAGCAGCTTCAGCAGCCCCATCCGCCCAAGACAGTGCCAGCAGCTTCTGCAGTCACATCTGCCTAAATACTGTGCCAGCAGCGTCAGCAGTTCCATCCGCCGAAGACGGTGCCAGCAGCTGCAGCAGCCCCATCCACACAGGACAGTGCCAGCAGGTAGCTTGATATAAAAAATATAATAATTTGTCACTTATCGTGTGTCGTAATGTCTGTTTGAAATAGTTATCATGTAAATATTTTTGTGTTACGTGTACATAGTTCCCATTCTTCTTGTGTGAGTGTGATGTAGTTTAAATGTTATAAAGATTTGTACCTATATTTGGCATAAGTTCATTTCTGAAATAATTGTATTTTGTGACTTCAAAGGACTGGAAAAGCCGGTCATTATTTAACTGGAATTATACATACATATATTGAAATAATAATAATAAAAAATATAAGTACTGTGTTATAAATAAATTATTGTCCATAAAAAAAGGATTTCAATGGGCTGAAGTGGACCTCGCCCAGAATACTGTATACTGTATACTGTTAATTTGCACAAACTTAATGCAAATATGGAAAACATTTTCTGCGTTAAATTCATGCTAATTAAGTTCCTGAGTGCCAATCCAATATTGTTGAGATATACACATTAGTTAAAAGATAAGTGATAGGGATTGTTTAGAAACAACTGCAGTGTTTTTATCAAAGAAGTTATGATTCAGTCACTATCAATTTCAATGCATCTAACATATTCTTGAATCGTCATTTATCGAACTCGCATCACGTGCAAGTTTTACAACTTTTACAATTGAATGCTCTAAATGTGTATAATATGATCGTATAGAAAGGACATTTAGCTGTGAGGAGATTGGAAGAATTATGGCCCTACGTTTTCCACGATATAATATGAAGTCACATTTTTTTTTTCATTTCTTTTTAATAAAACTACTGGGATGATCTCGCTCAGGGACCTATACAAATAGGTCTCGCTCAAACTTTTACAAACGAATGACCTAAATGTTACACGATCGTCCTTATAAATTAATAAACGCTTCAGTTGCATGTTTATTTATTGTTTTTTTTTAAAGATGCTTAAAGCAAATGACGAGGCATGTATGCAGGGACCACATCGACAGCAGTCTTGACAAGGCAAGTTGCATACACGCGGTTTTGTTTGCTTTTCTGAATAGAATAGAGCTCCAGAAAGATAAACGCTTGCGACTGTCACATGATCTTCTGTTGAAGCATAAAACAGCTTATTAAACATATCAGTGTTCTTTGGAAAAATGGTTTCCTGATTTGGTTTAAAAAAACAAGTAAGTACGAAAAAAGCGAGTTGCAATCATAAATAAAAGGTATCAAGTCAAACTTGTTAATTCAAAAGAAATACCGGTTAATCAAGAGTGCCTCTCAGTGCTTCCATAGGCCGTATAACGCTCCATAAATCTACCGGGCTATAAATATGGTTAGCATCATGGTATTTCGTACATTGGTGGCTCGGTTAGAGAACGATTGAATAAAACATCAAGCGGGCCACAAAAATAACCCTGGGGAATCAACGACCGTTTAGTCCGCTGTTTATACAATGTATTACGTGTTAACACGTGTGTAAACAAGAACAAAACAGATATAACGCAGTCAATATTCAGCTCTATATACCCGTTAAAAATTCCTTGGTCCCGATCTTGGTTTATATGCATGTATTTCTCTGAAAAGTCTTCCATTTTTATAATTTGACAAACTCTTGCTAATTAAGCATGATTTAAAAACATACTTGGTTAAAAAACGTGTCTTTTGATACGTTTATGGCATGAAACATGTTAACTTAAATGTCTTTATTTTTGTAACCACTCCATTGCGATCAATATTAGAATGTCTTTCTTGTGGCAGAACTATGACTATTTCTTTTATGGTGCCGGTTATTTTATTGACGTCGTCAGTGTTAATTTTCCATCAGGTATTGAAAAGCATTTTTAATTTCACGGGTGTATTTTCTGTCCTGAAAATTACGCATAATTTGCATAACTATAAGGACCACAAGAGACTTATTCGCGGACATACGAATACATTTCGTTTCACTTTTGGTTTCATCTTGGTAGAACATCGCGCCGATTAGTTATGCCATTTCGAGATTGACGAATGAAAGCAACGTAGTTAAAGTTCGCGCAATGACTTCATTTCAAAACTGGAGATTTGTTTTTGAAAAAAGGACGATCGTGAATATTTATGAGTTCTTTCGTGAGTTTATCGGGAAATGATAACAGTTCAGGTGAGCAGATTATCCCATCAGAATGCAGCGTTTATGTGAAAATGCAAAATGTTAATAATGTAGGGCATTATATTTCACCATAATTAACAAAAAAATCTACGCATGGAACGTTCTATGCACACTTCTCTTTGTGACTTAACACTCACATATAGCGGTATGCACCATAATGCTTATCTTGTAACACTTCGATCATGGATTTTACAACCGGATTAAGGTCATAAAACATGGAAGATGCATGCCTTAGGGCAGTGGACCATTACATTCGCGTAATTGGGTAAATAACCATGTTCACCGGTAGAAAACAATGCATTCACCCAAGAGCATTTGAAACAGTAACTGTGTCGTTCTATTAAGGCAGCATAATGTTTTCTGTCGTTGTTTTTTTTAATTACTTTTTTGTTCTATATCATTTAAAACAAGAGTTAGCAAAGATGTGAAATTGTATTTATTTCTTTTAAGCAGTAAAAGAAGAGTTAATCCCAATAAAATTATTGAAAATTTTGATTTATTGCTTTTATTTCAATATTATAGTTTACGTCTATTGATTTTCGGACACGAATTTTTTTTTTATTTTGTAAGTGTCCAAAAACTTAGAGTAATTACGGGTAATTCGCAATGTAATTCTTGAGTATAGTGGCTCATATCTGCCTTTATGTTCTGGTGATTTGGCGGTTTTGAAGGGCGATATACTAGTGTGATTATCTTGTAACATAGAACGAACACATGCGAAGACATGGAACATCACGATTAAGATTTATTATCGCGTGAATACATTTTAACTTTTAAGCGATTTACAGACTCGCACACTGCAAACTATTAAATAACTTAAAGTACTTTTCTTTATATTTCTGAATATCAATATTTAATTATGTTTGACCGAAAGAATACGACTGAGAAAGACAAACAATACGCAAGCCAATCGTCACGAAAGGAATAGGTTTTGGGGATCTATTCGTTTGAACTGTGTTTTACTTGAAAACATCTCGTTATGTCTCGTCAACGCAGACCATGGGGCTGAAAGCTCTAGTTCATTATTTTATAAGCTGGCTTATACAATAATTATTACATTAAGAAGGACTCCTGATTTTGGTAGTTTGGTAGGGCACTTTTACGATAAAACCACTGTTTAAATGTAAAAAGACCGTAAAATCGTGTGTAATTTACATGCCGAAATATCTCAGCAGCCGAAGTGATAATTGCAACGTCTAATAGTGAATAATAGCTTTGTAAAGGTTAAACGGCAAGTAAAGATCATTTAGCTAAAAAAACTTAGCAAAAATCCTGCAATAATGTGAGTTGTATAAGAGTATTCGAATTTTGTCTATCAAACAATCATGATGTATTACTGTTTTTAGAAAGCAAATTTCCACAATTTTCTCTAAATGTTGAAACAAAAATAAATTTCGATATGTATATGTTTGCATAAGCAAGCATTTGCAGATTCCTTCTGGAAACTTATCCAAGGGCTTTGTCAATGTCGACTATGGAAGTCCAGAAGAGGCAGAGAAAGCTATTAAATACATGGGTGACTGTATGCTCGCGAAGTACTGATATACATTACCTATATTTGTATGTTTTATGTCATATTTAAACGCTCTTAATTATATAAATTCAAACATGTGCAATTAACATATCAATATATATAAAAATACTGCTTATTTTCGAAGAGCTTTATTGACTTAAAATGAACACTTAAAATAGTAAGACATACACACACACACACACACACACACACACACACAAACACACACACACATATAAATATATATATATATATATATATATATATATATATATATATATATATATATATATATATATGCCAAATGACGTCATATATTGACTTGTGTATATTTGCACAAAATTTACTTTATATTATAATAAATAGCAACTTAAAATTACATAAGACAAGCTTTCACTTCAGTTTTTGCAAACGAACTACTAGTACAAACTTATTTGATGTCTTAACAATTAATCAGAAACAAGAATTTCGAGTATAACTTGGCTGATAATATGTACAAGTATTTGATATTGAAATAATTCCGATAATGTTCAACTATTTATTGAAAAACACACGAAGTATGAATAAACATCAGTTTTTAAGTTATTTTATTTATTTGTCGAATTTCTACTGCATGCACTGCAGACAACATTCAAAGAGGAACTGAAACATTAGTTCGAATGCAATTTTTTTTCTCATCAATGGCGGTCAGTCAAACGTTTATTTTTTAACCACATACGTTTTAGAGTGCGACTAATATAAAAGCTATGGCATGGGCTTAATAGAGCGATTGCATATAAAATAAAACTAGGTACAATTTTACAACAACTAAAGGAATGTGATGTCAGGAAAGATGCGTGTATTTGAGCAGGGTCGGATAACATGAACGATTACGACAGCTTAGTACAGGAACGCCATTTCTAGTCAGTCCAGAAGCTCAGAGCCATGCCAGAGATGGTGGAGCAGTCAACCCTGAAAATGAGCGCATAGGTCTATTAGACTCTCTGTAAAGGGAAATAACCGCAGAGTCTCGAAATGACATTTTTTTTACCTTTTTATTTACGCATTCCAAAACTAAAAGAATACTGTACATCGGCGATCGAAATAAAAGTAATGACGTAAACTCAGACTAAAAATGTACACTTGTTTATGAGTAATCTTCATTAGAAATTGAGAATACAAGTCTTATGAGGCGAAACCCACGCAAACATTGAATAATTTGGACTGTTTTTTTTCGTTACAGTTTGTTTTGACAATACTGTGATTGTATATATAAAATGCATGCTATGATGTTGTAGCCCTGATGGAAGATTGGTTAAGGGCAAAACATGTTTTCATCCAAAAGTCAGTGGTTCGAGCCCAAGATGTAAACTTTTTCCTTTTTAATTTCTATTTCTGTTTTATACTGGAGCTCGCTATTTCCTATGTAATTTATGACTAAAAGGAATTTAATAACGAAGTTAAAAAATGCCCAAAATACGTAAATATAATGTATCTCTACAAGTTAAAAATTTCCAATACGACATAACAGTTTTAATATTGCAAAGTTGGCTCCCAAACACATAATGATCGTGATTTAAGTGCAAAAATTTGTTAGGGAGTAATTTGAATGAACAGCTTGGTTGAAATAATAATAATTATGAGGCAATAAGTCATACACAAAGCAGAAATATTTTGCTGGAAGGACAACAGTGCCTTTCTCAGACACCTGCATGAATCTGGATTGGGATACATGCCACATCCCGCGACTGAACGTTTTTATTATTGCGTTAAATGTCAGAGAATGGACTATTGAACATGTGCGTTAAGTATCGTCCCAGATTAGCATGTGCAGTTCTCAAAGCTAATCAGGGACGCCACATTCCGCCTTTATTGAATTCTTCGCTTATTGTTATCTTCTACGTGGAAATACAGTCTAGGCGGAAAGTGTCGTTTCGGATTAGCATGTGCGGACTGCTTAGGCTTATCTGGGAAACTCTGTTCGCACTTTCATATAGTCCCGATTTCCCAGAGCGCAGTTCATATACTTTAAAACACGAGACTTGTACGAAGCCTCTGTATACTGACCACGAGTCGGAGATGGAAAACACATCCTTTCGCATGGTGGCCACGTCCAGATTGTCACACAGGACTCGAGCCAGGGTAACCTTCTTAAGCTCACTCAGCTGATCTGCAACATGGGGCACAACCGACGTCAGAAATGGCGACGTTTTGTGGTAAATGCATCGTGATTCAAAGGTAAGTCACACACATTATAAGATATTGTGTATTCTTAAAAATGCGTTTTTGTGTCAATAATATAGTTTTAAGACATTAACATTAACTTTTTCTAATACAAAGCATTTGCCCATATCGAACCCAAGCGAATAGTCTTACCTACTTCCATTTTTATTTATACATGTTTACTACGTACACACGAAAAATGAGAATATACAAAAGGACGTTATACCAGTTTTAACTTTGTATGTATGAAAATGAAGGACAAAATAACAGTAAATATGACCGCATTAAATAGGAAAATACAGAAAATATAAAGATTATGTGATACTAGACATAGGCATATGCTACCGACTGCCTTACCGGTTGTAAATTTAAGATCGGCGTTGCTCGTCTCGTACCAGAAACGGTCCCCGTTGCGCAGGTTGGCGAACTGCGTAGCGATGAGACAGGACATTGTGGGGCCGGCAATGGAGGTGCCTACCGCAGTCTCGGTCACGAGGCCCGTCCATAGATCAACGTCCTTTGGGGAACTTGAAGTACATGTATAAAGTTAGATAAATATTTTAATGTGCATTATAAAGCAGGTACGCATTTAAGGTTAATAGCGAAACTAAAAATACTTACGAATTTTGTTATGGAAAATACCCGTTTAGTAAACCTTACGCATAGACGATCTGTAAGTCGGCGATTACGTCAGCGGAGTGCGTGCTCGCCAGGTCCGTCCATACGGAGATTGTGACCCCTCCGCACAGCTGACGGTAGAGGTAGTACGCAGGCGTTCCCCAATCGCGGCCGCGCTCGATGTTAACAGATGCGAGGTCATAGCTATCGCCGTTCTCCTCAAGAAACAGGAAGTTCCGGCTGGCATCATTCATCAGTCTGAAACATTTATATTAACAGCTATGTTGTCAAAACCATACACAAAACCTTAATATCATGATTAAATAACATTTCGTCTTCCAAATCGATAAATAAAACAAGATGTGTTTGTGAAACACTATGTCCCCCCATATATTTGACGTTTGACCTTGAAGGATGACCTTGACCTTTCACCACTCAAAATGTGCAGCTCCATGCATATGAGAAGTTGTAACAAAGTTATAGTGTATATTAAATGAGCGATTTTGACCCATACATTTGACCTTTGACCTTGAAGGATGACCTTGACCTTTCACCACTCAAAATGTGCAACTCCATGAGATACACATGCATGCCAAATATGAAGTTACTATCTTAGATATTGCCAAACGAAATTATAGTGTATATTAAATGAGCGATTTTGACTCATATATTTGACCTTTGACCTTGAAGGATAACATTGACCTTGATTTTGTACCACTCAAAATGTGCAGCTCCATGAGATACACATGCAAGCCAAATATGAAGTTACTATCTGCAATATTGCAAAAGTTATGGCAAATGTTAAAGCCAACAAACAAACCAACAAACCAACACACAGACAGGGCAAAAACAATATGTCCCCCAGTATAGACTGGGGGACATAAAAACACATCGCATACAGTGAAGTTTTGAATTATCCCTATTTTAGCTGCGCACATAAATTAAAAAATGACCTGATACAAAATACTAAGCAAAACACCCTCTACTGAACTAGATAGCTACTTTTTGCAGTAAACATGATTTTTAGCAAAATAATTATTTAATCAATACATCATAAGCTAATATTGAATACAGCTAACATTTATCATGCGACGCTTAAAAAGTAAACACAGATTTCGAGGCTGATCAACGTAGTTGCAATACCCATTGATGAAAGGGCATCCGTTGGCGACGATTCCCAGTAAAACCTGATCTACGCCGCGGTAGTTGTCCTTGACGAGTAATCCAGGATGCTGGAACACATTTTCCTGCTCGAGCGTGGCCATGTTCTCAACACTCGAGCCAACCAACTCGGCCAAGTGTAACACCGCGGGCATCAGATTATGGAATCTGAAAGTATAACCCGTGTTTCGCGTAAAAGCGAAAAAAAACACTAAAATTATTTTTTGGGCATTTAACAACATATTTAATAACAGTAACGTTGCTGTTTTAAAGTAACCCAAGCAATAGAATAGTTAGTATACTCGTAAAATACATGCTGTTGCAATATGACATTAATTCTTGCTGAATCATTTCACATTGTAAAACAAAACGCTACTAGACAACCGAAATTAAAGTATGGCAACTCATGATTGCGTCAACTAAGTCGCTTGCGATATTGTGTTCATACCTGAAGCCGAAGTTGAATTCCTGAATGACGCTGGCGTCCACTGATTTATTGTAACTATAGAAAGCAGACAGGCCGTACTTGGACACGTAACTGCTGTCAAGTACCTTGGGCAACATCTCACTGTAACAAGCAACACATGCACGGAAACAATGCTTTCCGAGAATTTACTGAATGCATATTACCATTATGTAAACTGGAATAGGCGGTCGCAAACCAAGCTTTTGTATTTTATACGAGAAATATGTATAATGCCTACAACATAATCATGCACGTGTGGTCAAACGCAAAAAGATTTTATGAAACAGATTAAATTAACTCGACGATTCTTTGCGAGTTCTAAACAATAGAATCTAAAGGCAACCGATTTCCGCTTAGTTGAACGTGGCGTAGTTGATGTGTCCGCATAGAGACCAGGAGGTCACGGTTTCGATCCACATTGTGAGAGGATTCTTTAGATCTCCCGTTAGTGACAAGTTAAAGTTGCTACCCAGGAAACGCACTCGATAGCGTCTCAATAAACCTTTTATAGACGTTCGATGCAATAAAGCTAAAATAAATAGGTTTAACAATACTTGAATGTGATGTGCTGCAGCTCCGCCGCCACGATGCGTCTGGTCTCCTGGAAGATCCTGTCGTCGTTCCAGGCGGCGTTTAGTTCCCCCAGGTAGGCCGCCACGCGGTTGTGTTCGCGCATGAACACGGTATGAAACGTAGTCAGTCCAGGGTGCACGTTCGCGCGAGTGTCACCTGAATAGAACAAAAAGGCTTTGATTGCATGCGAAAAAGTCACGTTACTTGTTATTTATGTATTTTCCACAAGACATTATCATCAAACTGAAGTTTAGGTAAGTTTTTACGTACCTGCGAGGAAGCAGAGGGCGGGGTCTTCGACGTTGTCGCATTCCATATCTTCTGTGCCCACACCTTCCGGCATTAAATTGGCTGTGGAATTCTTAAGGAAACCTTCACAAAAAGCAATAGAATGTACCAATGTAGCGCGTTCATATGAACGTTTTAATTTTTGTGCTTGTATAGAGCAACTTAACTTGTGTCTGAGTATCAAAGGAAGAAACACTTTATTGATCCTCTTGAGAATATCAAATTGCCCTCCTTTGCAAATTTTAAAATATACAATTAAATGTTCAAGCGCAAATCGCGCCTTCTTACCGGCAATGAAAGAACGCAACTCGTTGAGTTCAGCACCACTCGATCCATACAACATACTTCCATCTATATACGCCGTGATGTCGTTGATTTGGTTTCGGAAACCAGACGCTATGATATATGCATGTATTATTATTCAGCATTTTAACAAATTTATATTAAAGTTAATATATAGATAAATGATAAAACACAATAGACAGTTTATAAAAAAACTGTCTTTTATTACCATTTATATAATTTTATTGAATTTCTTTTAGAGCTAGTATGACTCAGATTTTACAGCATTGTTAATCCGACAGCCAACTGTCGAGTACCAGACAAACTTTGTTGGTTTCAGCTATAAATCTATGTCAAGCTTTCTACGGACATTTTCCATTTTCCTCTGATTTAAGACGGTCGTCAAAGGATTGTAAACATTCGTTTAGTAGCTAACCGCTCAAATCGACTAAGCTTGAAAATTTGTGAAATGACTGCCATGAAATGATTAAAATAACTAGAAATGGCGCGGCAGAGGCCGACACGTATCCCCACGCCTCATAGATGTTATATTAAAAGGCAATTTTGGGTGGGCAAGGCCTATGTTGGTGGGGCCCCGGGGTGGGTAATGTGGACATGGATGGTCTAGATAAACCGTGTTGTCATAAGAGATGTTCAGTATTAATTTCAAGTCAATTGGTTTATAAATGAAGAAGTTATGTTAAAACAAAATTTTGTGTGGGCGTGGTCTATGTGGGCGGGGCGCCCCAGGGTTGGTAATGTGGCTATGTATAATTGGGATTGGCCGTATTGTCATAAGAGAAGTTTAGTATCAATTAGAAGTGAATCGGTGTAGAAATGAAGAAGTTATAGTAAAAGGCAATTTTGGGTGGATGTGGCCTATGTGGGCGGGGCCCCGGGGTGGATAATGTGGACATGGATGGTCGAGATAGACCGTGTTGCCATAATATATATTCAGTATTAATTTCAAGTCAATTGGTGAACAAATGAAGAAGTTATGTTCAAACAAAATTTTGTGTGGGCGTGGTCTATGTGGGCAGGGCGCCCCAGGGTTGGTTATGGGGCAATGCATAGTTGAGATTGACCGTATTGTCATAAGAGATGTTCAGTATCAATTTGATGTAAATCGGTGTAGAAATGAAGAAGGTAAAATGAGTGAAAATCTCTGACCCGGCCTCATTCAACCCCCATAACTTTTGACCCAGGGGTCAAATCAAAATTCCAAATAGTGCACTGTCGCACTTATGCTTATAGCTACTATGTGTGTAAGTTCTAAGGTTCTAGTGCTAATAGTGTTAAAGGAGATAGTGGCCAGGACGGACGGACAGACGGCGGAGATAACCACATAATCCCCCCGCTCCAATTCGGAGCGTAGGGATAATCAATGACAAATAAGAATCAAAGTACTGGCAGTACTGGTGTGACGATGCTTTCGAAGAGGATGGATATAAAAGCGACAATTTAAGTTTATCTACATCACCACAATTGAGTATGTGGGTACGAAAATTTTGGGTACGAAAGAAAAATTGGGTAAAAACATTTTGGGTACGAAAACAGTATGCCAAAAATAATTTGGGTACGACAAAAAACGTGGGTACGAAAAAAAAAATTGATACAGCAAAATTTGGGTACGAAAAACAAATTGGGTACGAACAAAATTTGGAAACGAAAAAAATCTTGGGTACGAAACAGTTTGAGTACGAAAAAAAATTATGGTACGAAAAATCCCAACCCCCATCGGCCACTATCTCCTACACTATTAGCACTAGAACCGTGAAACTAAAACACATGGAAGCTATGAGCATATGTGCGACGGTGCACTATTTGGAATTTTGATCTGACCCCTGGATCAAAGGTTATGGGGGTTGGGATGGAGCCGGGTCAGAGATTTTACCCATAACATTTTACCGATTTTCCCATAACTTTTGACCCAGGGGTCAGATAAAAATTCCAAATATTGCACCGTCGCACATATGCTCTTAGATACAATGTCTGTAAGTTTCAAGTTTCTAGTGTTAATAGTGTAGGAGAAGATAGTGGCCAGGACGGACAGACGGCGGAGATAACCACAATTAAAAGCGTGGGGATAATTATAAAAAACGGATAAACAGCATACAACATAAGACAATATTGACAACTCAATGAAATGAAATGGCGCGTCTTAAATGTCATGTAAAGAATCCCATGTGAAAAAAAACACCTACTGTCGTTACAGTCTAGCACCGTGAAGGATCTATGGACATCGAAGCAGTCTCCGAGTGACGAGAAAAAGTCGTCAGTCTCTTCCACGTTGACTGCCAGGCAGAACGGACTCTTGATACGCCTGTGTTAGATGCATTCTTGTGAACAACCCATATTTCAACGAAATAGACCTGCCACAAGACTTGATAAAGATAAATAAAACTCATGAGTGGGTCAGATGATCGGTAAAACGCCAAACTCCATGGAAGGTCCAGTGAGCGCTTCAGGATCTGCCAAGTAACAAGACCTAATGACCAGCTAACTTGCCATACCTCAAGCCCAGTTATGTGCTCAGGCCCCATAATCTTCCAAGTTACCGTACCTGATATCTTGCCAAGTTACCAGATCTCACGACCAGCCACATGACCAAACCTAGGGACACGCAACTTGGCCAGACCTTATGACCAACCACGTGACCAAGACAAGGAGCAGCAAACTTACAATACATCATGTCCATTCAGGTGCTCAGATCTTATAACCAGCCAGAAGACCAGATCTGAACCACGTAACCTTTACAAGCCGCGACACTGCAAGTCATGCAACCAACAACAATAACAGCCTGGTGACAAGAAATAATTAGCAGTCATTTGACCAACCTTATTATCAGTCATGTGATCAACAACCAGATCAGTGACGGTACAAATCCTCATGACTATCTACGAGGCTGACTATGTGCATATGTATCCATAGAAATTACAAGAAGCGTTGTTGTTTACAAAATTGCCGGAACTAGAGTACCCACAAAATGGTTGTATCTCATGACATGCGAGTCCATTTTTATCGTCTCAATTCAGCAACAATACTAGTATTTCGATTTTAATGACATACAATTTTGCTGCAAAGGTAAAAAATTAAGTAAATCTGTGGTCGTGAGTCTGAGAGTCATTAAAGAAGGCAAGTTTAATTAAACATTTTAATTAATGCATTAAACGCAACTTATCAATTTTATGGTGTCTTAACTGTTTTATATTACTTGTACTCACTTGGTGCTGTCGCAGCAGTCATCATTCGTTTTATGATCTCCTATAAAGAAAAGTTTATGATGTCACTGTTCCTTACCTACGATATCTAATATGCTCATATCATTGTTTTTACATAATGAAGTACTAACTTAAACATATCGATTGGACAAGTCGTTTTAATGAACGTTGAGAGTAGGTTACCAGTATGTTTTGTCGTCAGAAAAGCTATTCGATTTGAAAGATTTGCAATCTTGATTGCATAAACTAGGGCTTTCCCCATTTATTTATCTTTATACACAATCAGAATGTGCTGAAGCAGTGGAGAGAATTATGTTTAAACCGTTTGGATATCAGTTCCATTTCTCAAATTTTATATTGAAAAGGTCAGCATGGTCAGCAGCAAACAAACGAAGTCAACGATACACATTTACAGTATGATCTATCCATGACGTACCCTCAGGTGTTTTGGTGACGTCATGGGTAATGAACTGCATGAAGTAGAAGAAAGCGTCGGATAGGGACTCTTTGTTAAGAGGCTTGTCTGAGTCGGTGGCGTGCACGGCGTTGCTGATGTTGCGGGTGCCCGGAAGTAGGACTATTTCATTATTGGTTCCGGTGACACTTTTTCTCCTAGGATTCCATTTGCCTAAAGGATTTCAACAACGCGTTTTTATAGAGACTTACAACTCGCGGAAGTATATTGTATATGAAAAAAAATGTTTGCTTAAATTCCGTTTCTGACATGAGCATAATCTTTGTGTATCAGTTTTTAAGCATTCATACATAGAATATGTATGTGTAAAAGCCTTCCTCTTTTTAAAAATTCTAGAATCTATAGGCAATCGGTAATGATATTTTTACAGAAACAAACAAATTTATAATAGGTGACAAATAAATCTTGAAAGGGCTTTTACTAGTTTTGAGTTCTACTCAACACAACACAATATACTCACTTTATTATGAACACTTAAGAAAACCAATCACACTATGATATGATGTAAGAAAATCCCAATTTTATTCAATAAAAGGGCAATATGTTGTACAAAGCATAGTTGTTTAACCTTTTCATATGTCTAAATTATCATTTCGAGTTCCCAATGTCTTACTTAAGATTCACCATATGATTGCGAACATAATGTGTGTGCTTACTTGTGGTATACATATTTCAGTTCCGATAGTGAAAATGGCTTCATTCAAAAGCGGTAAATGATGTCTATGTCATATTATACCATCGTTAAGCTTAAACATACGAAAACTGGACCTTACAAAGCCAATTAAAGATTACTTTTTAAGTACCTACCATCGTCGTATGCATTTTCAAACAGTCGTTTATGCTGAACTCCGGCCATACCCCACTTGTAGTTGTCGAGGTTATTGCACTGTCCACTCTGAGTCCGGTACTCTTTACCGTCCACGAAATTTCTGTTTGAAGCGCCGCTGCAGTCCACCTTGAGGTCGCAGAACGGATCTTCACCCGCTCTTGAGAAAAGAGGTAAGAGGAAACTTAAAGGGTTAATAAACTTATTATGAACATTACTGCAGCACTAGTGTTATAATGCACTTTAGGCCTTTAAGGCTGATATTTTTCACAAAGGAGATATAGAGTACAAAGATGGGGACGTTGTATTACAGATCTAGCACTATAGACACTATGGACGAGATCTTTGACTATAGGACGAAATATTTAATACATAAAGAATATTAGGCTAGTCCACAGATCGATAAAGCCTGTATATAATTACAATTTTTAACACATTATAATATATAATTTATATACATGTGTTTGTAATACTGATTCTGTGCGGAAACGATAACGGAACCGTGATACTATAAACTGAAGTTCTTCTATACACACCAAAATAAATACCAACGTTATTTCAATCAAAACTATAGAAACACAGAGAGCCACTTATTGGAAAGTGTGATTAAAGCCTAAATGAAGTTCATTCTGTGAAAAGTGGGTTTAATGCATGCGCGAAAAGTGTCGTCCCAGTCTCTTCCAAATTAAAATCAATTGTAGGTGGAAAATGAGATCCCTGATTTGCCTGTACGGACTGCACGGGATAATTTGGTACGAAAGTGTACGCACATGCATTCAGCCCTGTTTTCCCAGAATAAGGCTCAATTTTGGACGTATTATTGCTACGTTTAGCGGACGTAAGCGCGTACTTACAGCTTCGTAGGATCAGTCACCTTGTGGGAACGCGGTCCCGACATGAACTTTCTACTGGCAGTCCGAGTATCTAGAGTAGTATAGAATATTTAAAAAAGAATATTAAATGGCGAGTTTTGTATCGGCCAATGAACGATTTTAAGTTCTTAAACATGGGCATTAAACCACGAGCGTCTTAAAGCCAGTGATAACGATATGAATGTCAAAATTGATATGTTTTTCAATCTGTAACTTATAAACGTATATGAAAATGGACGAGGAATGTTAAATTTTATATTATTTATTGCATTAATTTGTTAATTGTACCAAAACTAGCATTTTGTTTACTTCACTGAAATGCATAAAGGCAAAATTAAAGCCGATAACGAAAAGATTGCTAGTACTTCGCTAACAACAAAACCCACCCGGATATTTGCCAAATTAATAATTCTCTTTCGTTTATACATACATGTACCTACACAAAGCCTGTATATACGTGTAACTACAAAATTAATTCGGCATCGATGGAATTTATCCCTGAGTATTGTATCATATATAAGACGGCTAAAAAATGAATTGGATTTTTACTAAAAATAATATCATTATTCAAAAAGTATATACATCAACTGATGAAATGAACAAAGCTTATACATAATCTTGTGCGACTTTTCAAAAGAGAATACATGTTCATATACAATTATTCAGTTTTCTTTGTCAGTTTCGGCATAATTTGCATATATACTAGGCACAATTTAGTACGCACTACGGACTTAACTGTTCGTCGCTTTATTGCTATAGTGCTCTATTTTCATTTTTTTCAAAAATGAGTTTTTTTATATCGCTGTGTTCGTGAGAACGAGATCTTTAATATGACGTAATCGGATTCAAGATTCAGTCGTCACAGAAGAAGATTTTCGATTCCATTTTGCTCTATCTCCCACATTTTTACAAACAGGTGAATGCTGTACTGCACCATCTCCGGGACTAAGAGCAAAGTAGAAACACGCTCAGATTAGCCTAGCAATTGCCACACATATTAATTGCCATATCTCCATACCTAAAATTGCAAATAACATTAACATATAATTTAACATGTAATTTATTAAAGTCAATATTTAATAATATTCATATTCTCCGTTTGCTGATAAACACTCCGATATATTTTTGTCCACATACGTGCATAAATAAGTGAGAAAATAAAGGTTAAATGGTAGTTAGAGCACTCAAGCAATCAAGCGACGAGTTATCCAATAATTCTTAATATGAACCGATGTTTCATTAATTTAGATCATGATAGGACAATCTCAAACCTTCACAGCGATGTATTTTTCATATTTTTTAAAGGGACATGTTCACAGATTTTCGTATTTTTTTTAAATTAAAAAACAAAATATTTCTCAAAAAAAAGTAATGTTTATTTAAGTCTTAACTTATATCAATAGTAAGAATTTAAAAAGTAGAATACAATTATTGACATAAAAAGTAGAATAAAATTATTGACAATTCTGTGATTAAAACTCAGGACCTCTAGAAGCTAAAACTGGCGCGCTACTACTGCGCCACGCTTGCGGTAGTTATTCCAACGAATTATAAACGCTGTATTAGATGCACATGTATTTTCCTAACTATCGAGGAAAACGCAATACAAACGCTTACTATTTTAACGAATTCGAGTGATTGTCCATCACTGAACCAATAAATAAATCATTTACCGTCATCAAGACGGTTATTTCGCTTTTTGAAATGAAATGTATGTGTATTTTTGAAAAACATCGTAAATTGAAAATCACCAGTTTTTCTAACCCGAAAAAAGACCATTTAGTTATTGCTATAAACTTAATTTGTTACTATAACTTCATTATGGAGTGCACTTATAAGTGAAATAAGATGTAGAACGAAATAATTAATTTAAAAGGTCATTTATTTGAGTTTTTATCGCATCATTATTACTTGGTTTGTCAAATTTAAAAATGCTATTTATTGGACAAATAAATAATAAACAATACTATTGCCAAGCAATATAAGTCTCCTACCGGTGAAACTCCACCATTTTCAGCAATATTTCTCGTCTATTTGTTGCCATAGCAACCAGAATTCTCGACGTAGGAACACAATGAAATGACGTGCATATTCTCCATATTCCCATCTATCCATTTTTCAAGTTTCGTGAAAACCTTTGAAGAACTTTTAAAGTTATCGCAGGATCCACCATTTTCAGCAATATTTCTAGTCTATTTCTTGCCATAGCAACCAGAATTCTTGATGTTGGAACAAAATGAAATGACGTGCATAATCTTCATATTGCCATCTGTCCATGTTTCAAGTTTCATGAAAAAATATGAAGAACTTTAAAAGTTATCGCAGGATCCAGAAAAGTGTGACAGACTCAAAGACTCACGGACACATAGAGCGCAAACCATAAGTCCCTTCCTGTTTCACCGGTAGGGGAAAATAATGACAAAGCGATAATCATTTTTATTCTGACATGATTTGATGTTATTAAAATTAGAACTGTTTTGACATGCACTTGTCTCTAAGAAGATCAGCCCATGTCTTGTAAAAATAACATTTTCATGCTATTTTCTGAAAATTAATATGCGAAATTAGCCTCCTAGTATTCTTACCACGCTTTGCCTCCTTCGGTTTGCACTTCACAAGAGCTGCAATCGCAAGGATTACCGCAATAGCTAACGTTCGTCGCATCTGAAATTAAACACAAGGACGCACAGCTGTAATGGGATGTTAATTTGGTCATCATCGCGATTAATTATAATTAATAAAATATCAGTTTTACAGAATTGCGGTACATATATTTCTTGCAAATAGTATTTATACTTAAAGAACTTAAACAGATTCTTAAAAGATATAAAAGATTAAACGTATAACCCCAAAAATCGTGTATTTATTTAGGTGTGTGGATGAATAGAATTTTGGAATATCAGACCAAATCAATTTTGAACTAGAAATGTCGCGGCAGAGGCCGACGCGTATTCCCACGCCGCATGTTTGACCCAGGGGGCACCCCAGGGTTTGTAATTGGGCCATGCAGAGTTGAGATTGGCCGTATTGTCATAAGAGATGTCCAGTATCTATTGGACGTGAATCGGTGTAGAAATGAAGAAGTAAATGTAAAATAACATAAAACAAGAGATGTGTTAGTCAGAAACACAATGCCCCCTCCTGCGCCGCTTTGATTTATTAAAAAAAATCATCATTTGGCAGGTTCATTACTTACCTCCCTTTAAAGCTTGTTACTTTCCTAGGATTTGTTTTTTTAACTTTGACCTTGAAGGATGAACAAATACAATGACCCCTCCTGCGCCGCTTTGATTCATTAATTTTTTTATACCATTTGGCAGGTAATTTACTTACATCCCTTTAAAACTTATTAATTCCCTTGGATTTTTTTTTGACCTTTGACCTTGAAGGATGACCTTGGCCTTAAGATTTTAACCACACAACATGTGCAGCTCCATGAGATACACATGCATGCCAAATATCAAGTAGCTATCTTCAATATTGCAAAAGTTATGGCCAATGCACCATACCAGGGGCATAAAAATAAGTGAACATCTCTGACCCGGCCCCACCCCAACCCCCATAACTTTTGACCCAGATGTCAGATAAAAATTCCGAATAGTGCACCGTCGCACATATGCTCATAGCTACCATGTGTGTAAGTTTCAAGACTCTAGTGCTAATAGTGTAGGAGATAATAGTGGCCAGGACGGGCGGACGGACGGGCAGACGGACGGACGGACAGACGGCGGAGATAACCACAATATCCCCACGCTTTTCAAAAAGCGTGGGGATAAAAAAGCAAGTTTACAATCAAAGCACATCCGTCGACAATAAAGTCAGCTAGCGATCGGTCGAGTAAAGTCAAGATGAAGGTAAGTGCATTTGGCTATTACAATTGAACAGTAAACTATATGACATACAATGTATGAATAAAAATGCAGTTTAGGCACTATTTATAAACAACTATCTTCATAAAGCCAAACATCATAATTAGCGAAAGCAATGCTTTACCAATTCGTATTACTAGCAGTGCCATACTGGCGGACTCATTTAAATACTTCATACAAGACAACGGTAAAGTTTAAATTTGTGCAATATGAACAGAACTGAACAGAACAGACAGTTTATTAAGACTTATACATAAGTTCATCGTCTTTAATGCATATACTTATAAATAAAGCAATGTTAAGAGTCAGTATACTGCAGTAGGTAACCAAATCAATATTACTATGTTTATATGTTAGTAGGTTAAATTAAATTTTAGAACCAAATTCAATGAGATTTCTAAACAAAATAAGAACAGAGAACATCATCATCATCATCATTTATTAGCGAATCGGCATATTTGCCTTTGGCCATTCACAATCTATTTGAATGTAACTATGGCCAAGACATACAACAATACAACATTCAAGCGTACAATACAATAATCACAATCATAGCATTGGGTTAATACAGAGCAAGTGTAATAAGTTGTAGAGCATATTTAACAGATAAAAGGGAAAAACAGAGTATTTGTAATAAGAAGCAGCTTTACATCCACTTTACTCTACGAGGTGTTTTACTCAGTCGACGGGAAAATATCCGCAACACAATGTGACCACCTTAGTGTATCACTTAAATACTAATCGCAAAACGTTTTGATATTGTAGAATATAATTAAAGTGTTCATTGTCGAAAGTCTATATTTCAATCTTTTAAAAACTTTATCATTTACTATAAATAGCGTTGCGTGTTAAGTTATTTTAATGGGTGTGCCTCCTTTGAAATCGCTGACATACAAAATCGAAAGAATAGGTATTTCCTAGAAGTCAATGCATATAATATTACCTAATGAGTTATGTTTCCTTTGAAATTAGCACCTAATGCGAAAACGAAAATTAGGAGCTAACAAAGGACAATAGAAGCAAAACTTAACGGGAAAAAATAGAGAAGTAAAAAATGAAAATAAAATTAATTAATTAATTAAAGAAATAAATAAAACAATAAAATAAAATGGAACGTATACAATGTACAAAGAACATCCTAGAAGTCAATGCATACATATTATCTAATGAGTTATGTTTCCTCTGGAATTAGCGCCTAATGCGAAAACGAAAATTAGGAGCTAACAAAGGACAATGGAAGCAAAACTTAACGGGAAAAAATAAGAGGAAAAAAAATTAAATAATAAATTAGTTAATTGAAGAAAAAAATAAAAATGGAACGTATACAATGAACAAAGAACTTAACAAATAAACCTTTCGAGTAGCGTCAACACATATAGAAGGTAGAACGGATAATCATGTTCAATATGAGCAATAAAGTACGTAGATGTATAAACGAGGCGAGTAATAATGCAATAAAAAGATAAATTACATTAAATATGATTTCTTATTAAATATTCTTTCTTGATATTATAATATATATAACATATTACAGGTGGCATCAACATATATAGAGCGAAACATCATTTACAATTCGACTAACATGGAGGTCGTTAAGATACACAGAAATTGTAATTTTGCTAAGGGATCTTTGGACAGTCATTGTTTACAGTTGTTTTCTTCAGCTATCAATTAGTGGAGTGAAGCCTTTAAGTCTTTACCGGTTTAGCCATACAATAATACAATCAATCAATCAGCTCTTAAATTAGCAAGCGGCGTGGTGTTTGGTGTTGGGATGGACGTTAAGAGGACAAATAAGTATAACGGGATCAATATCGGGTAAGTGTGTAGCGTTTTCATTTGCGTTGATTTTGTAAGATTTTATGAATTTCTGTCTGCCATTATGTCGGCTTGTTTAGTGCAATAAGTGGAAGCATTTCTTTTGCTTTGAAATGGATATATTTTCCTCTGATTTGGGTCATGAATGATTAACATTTATGATTTAATCGATTTTGTTTATTGTTTTTATTTATTTCGTGTTTTATGTTTTCAGGAGATGCTTGATGGTGCTTGCTCCTGTTCGTCGCGTATGGATGATCAGACCAAAGGTTAGCGTTTAGTACTGCTGTATTTGAGATTCTGTATCATTTATCTGATTGTTTAGTAATTTTTAAGGTGTGTGATAATTGTAAAGCCTAAAGGTGTTTTTCAATGTCTGTTTCCAGTTGCGGTATGTCAAAGGATGAACTATGTACATGTGCGTTAGAGGGGAGAGGGATCAGTGAATACAGCATAGATATAACTTCTGGCGAGCAACGAGGACAGTGTTTCTAGACATCTATAGCATCTACGTTGACAAATTATTCGTAGCTAACAGTTCTGTTTTACAGAAACAAAATAATATTAAAAAAAAGTAAAAAAGAGAGAAAACAGAAATAGGAATATATACAATGTACAATAGTTCATTTACAGTTCCAAACATTCAATAGGTTAACAAGGTGAGGACAAAATACAACTAGGATTCTAACTTGTTTTTTCTAAGTTTCATAGCATTGTATATTAATTTTGCTGTATTTCGTACTTTACTTTCTCTCTTTTCAGACATAATGTATTTGAATTTTGTAATATTTGGCCAGTTCGATGAAATGTTCTAATCTTTTTTCAGATCTTAATAGGCAGTACAACATAATAAAAAGTGGTATTCCGATTCAAAAACATTTTGCATACAAAGTATACATATCATGTTTAACCTGTCTATATTGTTATATCTACCAGTTTCAATCTCAAGGGTATGCGATGAAAGTCTGAAACGGGTTTTTAAGTGTTATTTGTATAATGAATGAAGTATAAAAACACAGTCAGTCGTGCTACGATTTGTTCTGAATCCATACTGAGCCGTGTTAAATGTCTGATTATTTTCGCACCATTTATCGATCCTATTTCGAAGAGCAAGAGAAAAAAGTGTGCAACTATATTTATGGGAGTGATTCCCCTATAATTTGCTGGGTTAGTAATATCTCCTTTTTTTGAAAATCGGTACAATTGCCCCCTTGAACCAAGGAACAATAACGATTTTAAACAGGAGAAACATAATAATTTTAAAGGCAGTAAGGACAAAACTATTTATTTTTATTTTCTTTGGTATATATAATAATAATTCAAATACTATCGGAAACTGCCAAGTGATAGAAACACTTCTTTCAACAGAACTATATCAAGCTGTTATTTCAAGTTGTGGTATTTAAAATAGTATTTCGTACAGATAAAGCTTCCTTTACATAGTTACGCACGTTTATATTTCAAATTTACATGTTGATGTTAATAAACTATGGAACGTTACAACAGATGGATTCATGTAATACAAACGTTTAATGAATATTTGCCGTAGAAAACGGTTACATGATAAAATACAAATAAAATGGAATTCATGCTATATGTCCCGTTGAAATATGAACCCTCAACAGAGATAAACTGTCAAAAACCATTACTTCAATATTGATTTTTTTTCAACGAAATTGCCGAAATACACAGATAAGTTGAAGATGCCACAATGCATAGCGCGAATAAAAGACTGTGTGTATTATGCTAAAATATTGTTTACTTATAATATTGATGAAAATATCATCCACAAAAATGACACATTAGTAATCCGAATGGTTGATGATGGCGTGCGTATTTGAGCGCCATATTTAAAATGTATTTGAACAGTGAAAAGCATTATAAGTAACAGTATAACTTTGTAGGGAGTTTTCAACACGTTGAGGAGAAAAAGTGTAGTGAGACGTTTAAGTTGTTTTTTCAATTGGTTTATTTTAGGACAGAGTAGAAAATATAAAGAAGGCTTTAGAAGGGATTTCTTACTTTCTCGAATCAATGCTATCAAGAGGCTTCACTCTTTTGCTTTTGTTGTTGTTATTGTTTTTTTAAGTTTACCTCGTATACAGCAACTGTAACTACCTACAACTACGTGAAAAGGGTGTATAAGCAAGCTTTTATTGTTGTAAACAATACATAATACACTTAGCTTCGGGTTTCCAGTAAGTTCGGAGTAGTTGGATCAAGCTTCGAATTATAAAACTATAAATTTTGACGAGCATCTTTTCGGTTCATAAAATATATATAGAAAGGTTTCTTGTGAAACATAACTCCATATTACCTTGTTAAATGAATGTGTAGTTCGATGAAGACTTAATAATAAAGTAACAGTTAGGAAAATTAACAATAAAACTCTCCAGTATGTTATAACTTCTCTTCTGATGTTTATAGTAATCTCTGTGTATAATATATATTTAAACGCACCTATTGTTTATCGAGTTGCAAATCTACAATTAGTAGAAGAAAACGAATCAATCATGATATATACTTTCAATGTCAGATGTTTTATTCTGTATCTATAAGTTGAATGTTTACCTCAAAAACTAAGCACACATGTTGTTTCTCATCATCATATTCGCATTATCAAGTTAGAACTCCGTACTGTGTATTCAACTGTGTTTATAAACTGAACACGCGTTTACTTTCGAAAATAAAACTGGGTAAATGACGGTATTAACACCATTTCGGGTAATTTATAAAAACAGATAAGTTTACTTTCTCGGCACCAAAACTCAAACCGAAAATGCTTCTGGTTTATGTAGTCTAAGTGTCGTTTAATAAGCGTATAAATATTTAGTATTCTCTATAAGCATAATGCCATTGGCAGTGAATTAACATGCACATTATATTCTATTGAACTTGTTTAAAGTTAACTTTATACTTATAAACTTCGTTAAAATAATAACATGACAATAATTACAATAAAAGCCAAGTGCAATCACAAATAAGCCCAAACATCAATTTATAGAAAAATGAAAGATATCAATTACAAACATTCAATAATATACCAACATCCATAACCAGACACGTGTTCAATAATTGGTGTCTCATATATTTCATTTGATCAGGGAATGGGACCAGTCGTCTTTTTTTTTTCTTGCATCACAACAATGCACGAGGCAGATGTTTTTTTTTAAAGAAAATACGTCTCCGTTAAGCATACTGTGTGTCTGATTTGTTGCTTTACTTAACTATTTATCATGAATTATAACATAGAACAAAGTATCTGGTCAAGCGCAATACATATCTCAACATAGTTTTTATTTCTGCAAAGAAATTATAACTTATTTAAAATAAAATGAACTAACCCCCTCCCCTGGTTAGATGTTCGGCCTCCAGCGAGGAACCCCGTTAACAAATTACACTTTTACGGAAAGTAGTATACCTCTGAAAAAAACTTCCGTTGAATTATATCAGAACAAAAAATGGAAAACGTTAAAACATCACAAAAACAATCGATTTAAAAAATATACAGTCGTATGAGGTGATTTGCGCGTGCGTTTGTGTGACTGCGCTGGTGTGTGACATTGTTTCATTTATGTCTGCATGATCGATGGAGAATGAACGTGTTAATACATTACAATCCATATTTAATGTTGATATTTCTATGACTTTGATTAACTTTCAGCCCAAAAATAAATGAATATATAGAACTCACTTAAAGCCCTTGCTTAATAATTTTTTTTTTCTGAGCGCTGCTGTATGGCCGCTTTTCAAATAAAAAATAAAAGCTATTGATTTTATGAGGAAAACGTGTTCGTACTTATCTTCATAGTATAGTGTATGATAATAAGTATATGTTGTAGTTTTTTACGGATGTGGATAAAAGCATTTAAATGATTTTCGTCTTCCATACCTTTAAAATTGAATACCATACAAGTGTTCTAGTTGGCCTTTTTAAATAAAAGAAAATCCATTTGAAAGTATACTTCAATATCAACCATAGGTCGCAATTGCGACCAACAATACACATGGTTACGCGCGTTATAGCTGGTGAAAAACGATAACATTTGTAATAAAAGAGTCATCATTAATAGTATAATTATGGAGTTATTTTGAATTTACCCTTATTCGTATATTTATAATAATGATAATAATAATAATTATAATAATAATAAAAATCATCATAATAATGATTAATAATCAAAATAATAATAATAATAATCATCATCATCAAACATTATTATTATTATATGTATCATCATCAGCAGCAGCAGCAGGAGCAGCAGCAGAAGAAGAATCAGTGGTAAAAGTATTATTATTATTATTATTATTATTATTATTATTATTATTATTATTATTATTATTATTATTATCATCACTATAACTATCAGCATCATCGTCAGCAGCATCAGCAGTAGTAGAAGTAGTAGTAGTAGTAGTAGTAGTAATAGTAGTAGTAGTAGTAGTAGTAGTAGTAGTGGTAGTAGTATTGTTATTTTTAACAATCATCATCATCATCATTATAATTACAACTTGTTTTATTAATATTAGTTTTTTTTCTTTTATTTCAAATTTAAGATGGATTTTTTAACATGTTTATAGTGTGTCATAACTTAACTTAATTTTATTTTATTCCAACATACATAATTTAATTAATATTGAAGCAATATATATATATATACATATATATTATATATTGTGGATTTGTTTTCCGATATAAAATATTATACTATATTCAATCCCCGTATTAACAAAATGATGTTAATTCATTAATTAATTCCATACTTAGCGGCGAAAAAAACGACTATTCAAATATTTGTTGGGTATTGTGCAAATGTTTATCCACGCTTTAATCAACATTGAGAAATTCAAATCCAAAGACAAGATTACGCCGAAATGTGAATATTAAGAATGCATTATACGGCTCGTATTCCGATGAGCTCTTTTAAATCGTGTTCATATTTTGTTTGTGTCGTTCCATATTTTTTAATGTTTTAATCGAATGAATAATTATAATTAATAACAATCTGCCTGACAATGGTATTCTGTGAGTTGTACTACCTCGTTAATTGTGTAGCCTTCATTGGGAAAACGTGCTCATTCAAAAGAATGTAACACAATCAACAAAAGCGACACAAACCTTGGGAACACCTAAGTTGTTTAAAATTCCCGATATTCGCGTTCAATTTATAATTGCCCTTATATCATTTTTAAACTAGAAAAACATATCGATTGGATTGTTTTGCAAGCACATACTTAAACAGAAATAATGTTCTCACCTGTGATTTGTGAATCCCTCGGAAGCTTTAATTTGCTTAGCCAATGCATCTTGTTTTATACTTTTCCTGAGCTTCTATCGAACCTGTTGTTCGCTCAAAACGAATATAAGTAAAAACAGTAAAAAAGCAATAAAATCCTTAAATGTTTTAAATTTACCATTAAGATAAACTAGTTACAGTCACTATCAGTTTTCCGATCAGAAAGCGACTGGCGTATTGAAAGATGGTGTCAATTTTGTTTCGTTCGTTCTGCGTTAAGGCCATTGACCTTTGATATTCTATTTTGACTCGTTCGTTCTGCGTTAAGGCCATTGGCCTTTGATATTCTATTTTGACTCGTTCGTTCTGCGTTAAGGCCATTGGCCTTTGATATTCTTTAACTGTTCATAGCAAGTCTCCCACAAAAATAGCGCATACATATGTCGGTGTTTTCAATGGTAGTTCAATCTAAAATGTTGACAATATGTACGTCGAAGTACAAAAATTGTACTTCGAAGTACAAATATGAAATACACTTCGAAGTATATATTTGTACGTCGAAGTTCAATTTCGTCTATTGAGCAGCTTTTCCTTCAGATTTATTCATAATAAATGTTTAAAATCTCTTTTTTGATTGAGAACAAAATAAATAAAAATATCAAAATTGAAAAAAAAGAAGTTTCAAGTATTTGATGCATTGAAATAGATTATATAACAATTTGAAGAAGATTCAAGGTTATCTTTTTTTAAATTCAAGCCCATTGCTGTGTAGGAAATTCCCAACGGTAACCAAACAGTAACCAAACGATTACGGGATTAAAAATGTATAACAACCTCCCTGGTTTGGTCGTGTTTTGTGATAATCATTATTTGCATAAATCAGAGGTTAATTCCGCCACGTCAGGTCAATAAATACGCACAATATCTATGAGTAAGCGGTCGATAGTCGCATAATTTGGTATAAATAATAATAATAATAATAATAATAATAATAATAACAATGTTCAATAAATACGCACAATATCTATGAGTTAGCGGTCGATAGTTATATTTGGTATAAATAATAATACTAATAATGTTTAATGTCAAATATCTCTAAAAACAACATATGTAAGGCGTCTTCTGATTGGCTAACACTCAAGGGTCGGTAAAAACTGTACCTCGAAGTACAATTTTGTACTTCGAACATTATTATGATTATTATTATTATTATAATTATATTTATCATCATCAGCAGCGGCATCAGCAGCAGCAGAATTATAATAATATTTAATTTATTATTATTATAATTTTATTATTATTATTAATATCAGTAGTAGTAGTAGTACTACTACTAGTAGTAGCAGTAGAATTAGTAGTAGTTGTAGTAGTAGTAATAGTAGTAGTAGCAGTAGTAGTAGTAGTAGTAGTAGTAGTATTAGTAGTAGTAGTAGTAGTAGTAGTAGTAGTAGTAGTAGTAGTAGTAGTAGTAGTAAAAGTAGTAGTAGTAGTAGTAGTAGTAGTAGTAGTAGTAGTAGTAGTAGTAGTAGTAGTAGTAGTAGTAGTAGTAGTAGTAGTAGTAGTAGTAGTAGTAGTAGTAGTAGTAGTAGAAGTAGTAGTAGTAGTAGTAGTAGTAAAAGTAGTAGTAGTAGTAGTAGTAGTAGTAGTAGTAGTAGTAGTAGTAGTAGTAGTAGTAGTAGTAAAAGTAGTAGTAGTAGTAGTAGTAGTAGTAGTAGTAGAAGAAGAAGTAGTAGTAGTAGTAGTAGTAGTAGTAGTAGTAGTAGTAGTAGTAGTAGTAGTAGTAGTAGTAGTAGCAGTAGCAGTAGTAGTAGTAGTAGTAGTAGTAGTATAAGTAGTTGTAGTAGTAGAAGAAGTATTAGTAGAAGTAGTAGTAGTAGTAGTGGTAGAAGTACTAGTAGTAGTAGTAGTAGTAGTATTAGTATTAGTTGTAGTAGTAGTAGTAGTAGTAGTAGTAGTAGTAGTAGTAGTAGTAGTAGTAGTAGTAGTAGTAGTAGTAGTAGTAGAAGTAGTAGTAGTAGAAGTAGTAGTAGTAGTAGTAGTAGTAGTAGTAGTAGTAGTATTAGTAGTAGTAGTAGTTGTAGTAGTAGTAGAAGAAGTAGTAGTAGTAGTAGTAGTAGTAGTAGTAGTAGTAGTAGTAGTAGTAGTAGTAGTAGTAGTAGTAGTAGTAGTAGTAGTAGTAGTAGTAGTAGTAGTAGTAGTAGTATATTTATCATCATCAGCAGCAGCAGAAAAAAGCAGCAGCAGCAGAAGTATTACTAGTAAAAGTATTATTATTATCGTTATTATTAGTAGTATTGTATTTATTACTATTATTATCATTATCGTAAGCAGCAGCAGTAGCAGTATTATAATAATAATAATAATAATAATAATAATAATAATAATAATTATTATTATTATTATTATTATTATTATTATTATTATTATTATTATTATTATTATTATTATTATTATAATCCTAATCAGCAGCAGCAGTAGCATTAGTAGAAGTATTATTATTATTATTACCTTTTTTATTATTATTACTATAATACTAATCATCTTCATTATTATTTGTATTACAACTTGTATAATAAATATTAGTTTTCTTCTTTTATTTCAACTTTTTGATGGATTATTTAACATGTTAATACTATATGCGTAGCGACAGTATTCGGCGCCCGGGTACAATGTATGAATTGTGCGCCTCCGCACCCTTCCTCGTGAAACATTGTAGTACAGTTTTCGTTGCCATTGGAAAATAAGAGCACAGTAGTCGATACTGATTATTATATAATAACACTGTCACCAAACCAGGCAAATGTTGACGACGTACGACGGACAAAAGGCGATCTAACATGCCCTAAAACATTCAAGACTGATTTAAATCGAAAAAAAAATCAATCACGTGATCAAGTAAAACTAATGAGTATCTCGTGAAACAAAACTGTGATTGAACGACCTGTAGACAATACGTATTCACCCATAATTGGGTACAGGGCAGTTTTATTTTATTCACAATTACGCAACACATAATTATTCAAACAACTTCAAACCATAATCCATGGATATTTATCCCATCATCAGACGTGCATTGTCGAAATAAACCACTGAGGAATAAATTTTCCTCTATTTCAGCAGTGCTGAAATATAGCTGTCACGCGCGGCAAAGAATGTTCATATTACTCGGAATCAACTATAAAGTAATCATTTTTAGTAAAAAAATCGAATCATATTCAACAAAACAAACAATTTGATAGTAAGATGTAATATATTTTTAACACATATAATGCAACTCAAAAAGCAAATAAACACTATTTACAAATATTAAGTGCGCGTACTCGTGACGTCATTATTAACACGTCATACGACACAATGCATGTTGTTTCACGCTAAAGATGCAGTTGTTTAGTGTCTTTTTATTCATTATTTCTTAAAAATCGGTGACGTAGAGGTATGATAAACAGAAAAACAGGTTAGTTACTGATCTTTTAATTATGTATTAGGCTCGACACGATTAAAATAATGAAACAATGTTTGCTTAAAATATCTTTGGGATTTTCCGTTTAGTTCGATTTTCCTATTCTATTTTAAAGAAATAATTTACGACCAAGAAAATTGATGGGATAAATCGAATACTAGGTCGGTGCCGAATAAAGCAAAGTTTATCTTGCTCGGCACGAAAATCTGAACCACTCGCCAAGGCTCGTGGTTCAGATTTTCTAAGCCTCGCAAAATAAACTTTGCTTTATTCGGCACCGACCTAGTATTCTCTATCTATCTTACATGTTATGTGAAATGTAATTTAGCAACTGACTAAAGAAATAGCTGACTTTATGTAATTGAAACTAACCAGCTTAAACATCGAAGTGGATATATCTCTTAAAGCACGCACATAAATGTACTGATTGGCAACGTAATGCAGGCAAACAATTGTAGCGATGAATTAGACTTTTAAAGTATATGAGCCGTGCTCTATGAAAATGGGGTTTAATGAATGTGCATAAATTGTCGTCTCAGATAAGTCTGTGTAGTCCGCACAGGCTAATCAGGGACGACACTTTCCGTTTAAATTTGATTTTTGGTAAGAAGAGTCTTTCTTGAAACGAAAAAATATCATAAAAGCGGAAAAAGCCGTCCCTGATTGGCCTGTGCAAACTGCACAGGCTAATATGGGACGACATTTAACGAACATGCATTAAACCTCTTTTTCACAAAGCACGGCGAATATTTAATTACTAACGACGCCTTAACACCAATAAGTGTGTACATCTCGCAAGTCACAGTATGTATTTGCAATTATATTTAGAAATAACGCCCGAAAGTGTTTAAGTAATTATCAATTTAAGCATAACATCTGTTTTCATAGTGAATTCATACGAAGTCGTTAAATTAAGGTGGTACAGACGTGCCTGTTCATTCGGAAATCGCTCTCATACTTCAAACAAAACGGTCTGATTGTCCAATAACAGTCAATATGTGTTCATCGAAGCATTTTTCGGAAATCGCTCTCATACTTCAAACAAAACGGTCTGATTTTCCGATATCAGACAATATGTGTTCATCGAAGCATTTTACATGATATGTTTTTAGTTGTGAAAATATGTATAAATGATACAATGTTTGCAATCCTGTTAAATTTAAGCATTTTCTTCAGCTAAGGATTTTAAAGGTTACAATAAAGAGTCTATATGTCAAATGACCGTCACAACGCCCATTTCAAATGTGAACACCCGGATCCTCCAGGGTTTTACAATTTTGCGTTTCCATCAATAATTGCGCACAAGTTTCGAGTAGTGAAAGTATACATCTGGCATTGACGTATTATATGAAGGAGTTTATAGCTTTTGCATGTGAATTTTGCATATCACGTATTAATATATACTATAGACCAACTGCATATGCATTCTATGGTAGTAACATCTGTGAAGTAGTCTGTTTTTATCGCCTATATCTGCTTCACTTGAATCAGAAGCAGTGTAACTATAATGACCATACAAATGTGATTTACTGTAATTATAATACGCACAAAATGGACTTATTTATTCACTTTCGAATGAAAGTGCCCACTGGAAAGACATTAAAGAGGGGCTTAATTACTGCTTTAAATAGTAATTTATTTTATATTATGTGTTAATTTGATTGTTTTCACATTATTATACGTGATGTTTACACGTTAGTTATCATAGAATAATACAATTGAACATGCATTACATTTTTTTTATCAGCATAAGGCTTTTCTCGTTTGTGACATTTGTGACATTTGTTTTTAATTAATTATCGGCCGTTACACACCGAAAAAATGTTATATTGATCTAGCAATTATTATTAAAATATGAAATCAATAAAATTAAATTTGTACAATGTAGGACATTTCCGCGTTTTAGCTCGGTAGAGGAACATCGATGAAATCGTACTTTACACCGATATATTGAAATGAATTAAGAAGTCAATGCCCGCCTATGTTTTCATCTGAGGCTATATACTGCCTATAACCGGTTGTAAATTGGCTATAACCTGTTGTTCGCTAAAAACGAATATAAGTTAAAACAGTAAAAAAGCAATAAAATCCTTAAATGTTTTAAATTTACCATTAGGATATACTAGTTACAGTCACCATCAGTTTTCCGATCAGAAAGCGACTGGCGTATTGTAAGATGGGGGCACCCTGGGATATCCTATTTATAGGAGATAACACTTTATTGGCTTTAAAACCTTCTAGTTGTTTAAGTTGGAAAGATCCATTAAGCTGTTATTGTTTTACTACAAATTGTATTATGCCCTAAGGATTATTGCGTTTAACGTATATTTGTTTTGTACGTACCGACATCTTAATGATTTCAATTGGGATGTATCTAGTTCATGTTAGTACAAAAAGTTTGAGGTTTAAAAACACGGTTTATACATCAATTTTGTTTCGTTCGTTCTGCGTTAAGGCCATTGGCCTTTGATATTCGTTAGCTGTCTCCCACAAAAATAGCGCATACATATGTCGGTGTTTTCAATGGAAGTTCAGTCTGAAATGTTGACAATTTATGTTCCTACTCATGTACAGTTTGATTACAAATAACACAAATACAAATAAAACTTATTCATTTCTTAATAATATATTTTAATGATAAAAGTTTTTTGGATAGGATTTTTATAACAAAACTTCCTACATTACAGCAAAACATTGGAAAGAGACACTCCTTATTTCTGCTTTTGATATTCTTCGTCATGTTGTTGATCTTAAAATGTTATTATAATCGAAATTTATCTATTTGAAAATAAATTGTTTAAATATCACAATCGGATTAAAGGGGTGTACTATATTTCATTACCCGAATTCAAAAACGCCATTTATTAACAATTTGGTGTAATAAGTTAACGCACTAGCACTCCTGACATAAGGCATACCATTACATTTAAAAACAATACTATATTTATAAATATTTCAAATCTACACATGTCAAACAAAGCTTTTTGCTGTGTATGTATCGATTTGGGAGGTCGGGAGCACTCTGGTAAAGTAGATCAACAAAGATAGCAGGACTGTACACATTGACACAGCTGTCGCTGTATGTGCTTTAAACATACTTATTTATAAATTTGAACATTAATGTATTTCTTTATCGTTATATGCAATCTTCACATTTATTTATCCCATCATCAGACGTGCATTGTCGAAATTAACCACTTTGGAATATATTTTCCTTTATTTCGGCAATGCTGAAATATAGCTGTCACGCGCGGCAGAGGATGGTCACATTACTCGGAATGAACTATAAAGTAATCATTTTTTAGTAAAATCGAATCAGATTCAAAAAAACAAACAATTTGATACCAAGATGTTATATATTTTAAACACAAAATGCAACACAAAAATCACAAAAAAACATTATTTACAAATATTAAGTGCGCGTACTCATGACGTCGTTATTAACACGTCAAACGACAAAAGTCATATTCTTTCCCGCTAAAGCTGGAGTTTTTTAGTATTTTGTTTCATTATGTCTTTAAAATCGGGGCATGGAGGTATGATTAACAGAAAAACAGGTCAGTTCCTGATCTTATTGTAATACATTGTATGGAAAGCCAAAGGGGACCCCCGCTAAAATACATATAATTATATAGTAACTATCGGGATTTTCATTTTTCGCGGAACTTTCATACACAAAGGAATCTCGGGAATCCATATTATCGCGGATGTGGAAATCATCGTAGAAAAGCGGGTTCAAAAAATCGCGCGGAACGTTCATTGAATCCACATCTTCGCGAACTGAGCAAAAATCGCGCGGAACTTTCGTATCTTCCTCGGAACAATTGTCGATTAAACAACGTACAAAAAACGGGGTCTAAAAATCGCGCGGAACTTTCATATCTTCCTTCGGAATAATTAGACATTGAACTTCTGTACAAAAGTCGGGTTGCTATGAAAATTGCAGGTTGCTAATAAAAAATCGCTCGGAAGATTCATTACTCCGCGCGATTTTTCAATTGCATTGAATTACTGCACGAAATTCGGGTTGCTATGTGGTTACGCGATAAAATTTGATTGGTTCCGACACCTAGAATGAACCAATCAAAACTCGCGTCTTATCCAGCATTCATGCAGTCATCATGATGACGGTTGTTTCACATTAACACAAAACCTTTTAAGGGCGAAAGAGTGATCAATTTTGATGACATTAGCTATGAGGTTAGTATTTAACATACATGAATTATGAATTTGAATGCAATTAAAACAGCTCAAGAGTATCGAGTGTTGTTTGTCGATATGCAAACGTCTCTGATAAAACATAAACACGCCATATGTCGTCAAAAAATGAAATATAGTGTTTGTAGGTAAGAAACATATTCCCTTAAGCTCAGTTAGTAGAGAGCCAAGTTCTGGTAGTCGTGTGCTCTAGTCCAGCACCGTATACATCTTCAAATAAAAAGAACAAGGCTTTACAGGCAATTCATCCAAAAGGCAACTCGTACCTTGGTCAACTCGTACCCATTTTTGTCAACTCGTACCTCATTCAAACTATTCAACTTGTTACATTTGTCTTATTTTGTCACAATTGTCAAATTCTTGAAAGACACCAACCACAAGTGTCAATTTTCATCAACACTTTCGCTGCTTCATACATATCTGCAGCAGACAACTTGCGTGAGAAATGCTTAGATAATTAAAGTGGAAACATCAAGAGGAAAATAAAAATTGTCTCTATGAGTTTGACTTACAAGCTAGCCATCCTACACCTATTTCTGTATATCGGGTACGGGTTTAGTTCGGGTAGGTACAAGTTGACTAAAAAACAGGTACGAGTTGACCACAATGGGTGGGTGTTTACCACGGAACAATTTGACCGGCATGCAGAACAAGATTATTGATTATTATATTTAACTGTCACACAAATCTGAAAGATAACACAATGTATTACAAACACAATGACTGTCAAGACATTCTAAACTCGTACAGTTAACATATAACAGGTATACACGTCTGATATACTGACCAAATGAAATAACCCAAGATTCACACCAGCTACGACGCGGTTTCAAAATTCAACATTTTGTCTGCATGGCAAGCCAATTTAGTCCATTTTTTTTTATTTAACCAGTGAATTCTGAGCTATATTTCTTAAAGCAGAATGCACATTATGTCTAAAAAGTGTTTTACGGCTAATTTCTGGTATGAACCTTTTCACACAAACAAAGCATCTGGTAAACCTTCAGATATCAATACCAGAATGCAAATAATGAGTATAATGTTCTGTATTGTGGAAGAAATACATTTAGTAAAATAATATGCAAGTATGAAACATGGTTTTTGTATTTTATAGCTGTAGCAGTGTTCCCAACTTGAACATCATCTTCTGTGTACATATCTGGGGCAGAACCAGCTTGCCCATCTGACATCTGTTGTGGACAACCGAGTCAGAGCCAGCTTGCAAGTCATCTGTTGTGGACATCCGTGTAAGAGCCAGCTTGCACGTCCTCTGTTGTGGACATCCGTGTTAGTGCTAGCTTGCACGTCATCTGTTGTTAAAATCCGTGTAAGAACCAGCTTGCACGTTATCTCCTTTGGACATCAGTATTAGAGCCAGCTTACACATCCTCTGTTGTGGACATCCGTGTTAGTGCTAGCTTGCACGTAATCTGTTGTGGGCATCTGTGTTAGAGCCAGCTTGCACGTCATATGTTTAGGACATCAGTCAGAGATAGCCTGCACGTTATTTACTTGTGGACATTAATGATTAGAGTCAGTGCCAGCAAGGACAATCTCTGTTGTGGATATCTGTCTTAGATCCAGCTTGCACGTCATCGGTTGTTCACATCCTTGTAATAACCAGCTTGCACATCATCTGATGTGGAAATCTGAGTCAGAGCCAGCTTGCACATCATCCGTTGTGGACATCTCTTTATGATTTTACTCTTTGCTTCGATTGACATTGTGACTTTAGTGTTATACGTTGCAACCTTAAGCTATTCCTATTGTTGACTAAAAATATTGTGTAATTAAATATATTTTGTTGGATAATTTGTATGTTGAGTTGTATTGTTTGGTCATTGCAAAGTATCAAGTTTTTTTAAGACAAGAAAAAGCTCATCTTTCATCATGTATTTATATTAAAAGTCTTAAATGTAAGTGAAGGTACAGTTCATATAATTAAAAGCAATTGTAATAGGATTACTTGTGTTTCATTGCACAGTGAATACCATCTTGTCTTTATGCTGACATATAGAACGGAGCAATAGTAAACTGTCGTTTTTATATGCTATGGGATTGTATATCAAGACTTGTATGTTCAGATGAAAAAAATGCCATAATTTTTCTCTTGATATTTTATTCCTGCTTAATGGTTGATGCAATAAAGTTAAGTCTTTAATGACTTGTGTTTCTTGTAATATTATTTGTAAGCAAATTTGGCTGTAGTATTAGATGCATGCTATACAAGATACTGTAAATCAACATTATATTGTTTGAGTATGAATAGATAATTTAAGTTGCACAGCCATTAATTTTGCCTTCCACCATCTCCGATTTTGGTTAAAAAGTTGCAAGTTACTTGCATTAGTATGAACATCGGTTCTATTAAAGTCAGGCTGTATTGATAAAAGAAAAAGATAATTTGGTTTCATGGGGATTCAAACCAGGGTTTTCTAGAGTAAACTTCTTTACCACTGTGCCATTCTTTTAAATGAAATAATTACATACCAAATGTATAGGTGCTATGGCACTTTGATTGGAACCGACGTCTTAAAGTAACTTAAGTATAATTGCTGTTGTGTTATTATTAACCTTTTCCTGCTCTGAGGCAATTTTACAATGGCTACATGCAAACATCAAAAAACCAGAACGGCCTGCAAGTAACTCGCAATCTGTTCAGGTTTTATGCTGTTTGCTGCTCCTCAGTATCCTTGGGTTAGAAACAAAGCCTTTAAAACTTTAATCTAGTAAGAAAGGTCTTAAATTTATTCTCGAATGCGTCTTAGTGTATTTTTGAGTGGTACAGGGTTAAATGTCTCATTTTGTTTTTGATTATGTTTGGTTTATTGAACATATATGAGCCTTGCTGTGTGAAAAAGGGGTTTAATGCATGTGCGTTAAGTATCGTCCCTGATTAGCCTGTGCGGTCTGTCCAGGCTAATCTGGAGTGCACATGCATAAAACCCCTTTTTCACAGAGCGAGGCTCATATGTATTAGACAGCGCATTCAAATAATACAATTTATATCTGAATCTTTTATTTAGTTGCAATACCATTAAGCAAACTATATACTCCACTTTATTCCATACACTTTTTTTCGACTCTGTGACATTATGTTGGAAAATTCTATCAAAGCTTTTTATTACAATTCATCAAACATAAATTGGTTACCATGGGTAACCCAAAGGACTCCAAATTTTACTAGCCATAGACTTTCCCAAATGCAATTGTTCCTGAGAAGTATTTTTCTCTAGAAGGTGGCAAAACTCCTAAGCAATAGCTGTTTGGGCTAATGGTAGGGCTAACGCGTGTAACATCCATTGACAAATTATCAAATATACATAGAAATGTGATTGTTCACAAAACGGATCATGATATAACATGATACAGCATTTAGTACTATATCAAATAAAATGTTGCTGAAAACTGTAGAATATTCAAATTATGGACATTTTATTCTGCTAATAATGCTATCTTGCAAACAAAACAAATCAATAAAGCATGCTTAACAATAGCAGAACTCTTTGACTTTTAATTATATTATCCACTCTTTTTACCTTAACAAAATTCATAGTCCCATCAACACCATCAGGTTATGACTTCCAATTATTTATCAACTATTTAGCACGAACACAGGCACAAATATCGCAGTAGGGAAGTCAAATCACATGTCAACACATCACAGTTCCAGGGCAATAGCACGCCTCTTCTCCTCTACTACTCGGTGGGCCTGGCCATTTCCAACTGCCTCGGAGGCATATATGTCTGTCTGATCAAATGTGTCAACTTCAGGTTCTGTGTCTGAATCTTGCAGCAGAATGAAGTTGTGAAGGACACAACAAGCAAAGATGACTAGCAACATCTCTAGCTCCACTAGCACTTTCAAGTATTTCAGCCGCCTGAATTTGCATTTCAAGGGACCAATTGCCTGTTCCACATCAACTCTTAGATGAATGGCATTTGTTGGATTTCTCTCGCAAATGGTGCAAATGTTCATGGCCTCGATACAGAACAAGCAGATTTCTTGTCAGGTGGTATGCTGAATCCTCGAGAACATGGTACTCATTCAGAAGATTTTCAATTTATGCGCTACTGGGCTGTTCATATATACATGGGATCATGCACAGAACTTGGCCATCCAGGGCATATGTCCAAACATTTCAAGTTACTGTAACAGACTGCTTGAAGAACTAAACTGTTGATAAACAAGGACCTATGCTCGGATGTTGGGGCAGGACATGCACTGTGGGATCCATCAACAGCCCCTACAACGCCAGGCATTCCACAAAGTTGATGAAATCCATCGGCAATGGTCTTCAGCTCATGACGAGATTCTGGAAATCTGATGTACTGATCCATCGTTGTCGACAAGACTCTACATGTTGAAATGACTGTGAGATGTAAAGTACATGAAATAAAAACAGTATATGTGTAATTCATGCTAGAGTTTAGAAATTTTATTTAAGCTTGATTGCATTGAAATCCTTAGGCTCATTTAGACATTCCTTTATGGGGAATAATCAGTACTTGAAAAATATGAAGATAGAGCGTTGAGGGTTTCTTATAAACAGGGTTGAAACAAAAACGTTCCCATCACTAGGCGGACACCATATCCACTACGCCAGCCTGACAAAGTATTGAGTAAATGAAGTGAAGCTTCTAAGTTTTGTTTCATTTGATTGTTAATAATGTAACATATTGCATACTTAATTAGAGTATTTTTCATAAATACTCCTTCAGCTTTTTATTTATATATGAAGGTTAGGGCCACTTCCTGCGAGCCTAACAAAAAAATAACCAAATTCGTCATAACTTCTTCACATAAAATTTACCTTTGCTTATTCCAAATCAGTCAGCCACGCTCCTGTATGATTCTTGGTTACCAAGCACCCACAAGTTGCCAATATCCTTTTATCAACAGACATTGTGCGCTCACGTACCATACATGGGGTCACAGTTTCACAGGATTCCTACAAAATAAATGATTTGTTCATGCATACATTTAAAATAAAAGTTATTTTAAAAGAATGTGTAGGTACCTCAATTCCCTATACATAACTTTTATATTATATTAATTACAAAATATTTAACAGATATTTAACAAAAATAAACTTGATTCATAAAATTAATCATAAATGAATAATAGACCAGTTTCACAATATTTACACTGATATTATTTTTAGATATCATGTGACGCGTCAAATTTCAGAATGAGGCTGAACGTGTAAATGTATTTTCTTTTGCTATGCAAATTGCGTTGAATATCAAGATTTTAATGCGTACTGACACTGGTTACAATAAAGTCAAACATATGCATACAGTCATGTGTTTTGTCAATAAATTGATAACATCTAAATAATAATTCAACGACATAATATTTAGTACTATTTGTGCATATTAATAACTTTTGTTTAATCTTATTTAAAAATATGAGTTACCTATAAGAATCAGAGTAAATGTGGTCTAAAGACTAAACATCCATTATTGCACAAACCGAAGTCATTAATTAGCAGTATTATACAATACAAAGTATTATATAACTACGATTCTCAAAGGTATGGGTGTATTAGTGTGTGTACAATTTCATGAATGATAGAACCTGTAAGAGTTGAATCCACCATAAGACAAAGTCCTATAAAATAGAAGAAAATGACACTTTTTAAAGGTTATGTTTATTTTCTTTTACATTTAGTTAGTTTTCTTTTACAGTGAATGACAATATTGAAGAATCATAAAATACATAAGAAAAAAACGAACTTGGTGCAAATTTATGTTTATTGGAATCTCTATATAAGTGATTATGTGTCATAAATATACAGCATTTTATATCATAAATTCTAATTGTTTGTATTTTTCGGGATCATTATTTAACCCAGTACGTTGTGATCGAACAAAAAAAGCGTGATTTTATTACTTTGTTCCGTACGCTACTGTACACTCTGTATAAGACTAGGTAATGAGGGAGTGTTATTTTTCGGGTACCCGCTAAATACGTTAATGTTTAGCATTACATTTTTGAAGTATTAAAAATACAAAGGTATAAAGCACTTTATAATTATGATAAAACTGGCTAATATCTATACAGTATTATTTTCTGACAATCTGTTTGGAAAGGTGACTTTCAATGTTGACAATATCTTTTATGTTCAATAAAAGCAACAATTAAGTATTTGGCGTTAAATTATTCCAAGAAATGACTACCCAATGCTACAACCATGAGAAGACATGGTCACATAGAGGTGCCATTAATTGTGTTTAAAAACCAGATATGTGCAACCTGTGGTTTATGACATCACGTTGTAATTTAGTATTTGTCTGCACAGTATCTGATCATAACGAGGTTATGAGTTTGTGATGAATACAGGGGCATTTAAACGCAAGATATATCAATAAACAAAATAATTGATTGATCGCCCTAATAATGCGCAAACAAAGAGTGTCAGATAATCCAATATGTTTAAGACTGTTTATTTACACACACTAAGTATTGAAAGGCAAAGCCATACCCGGAGTGTCAGAATTTGTGCAAAAAAAATGAATACAAACAAGTACTTTAATCAAGAAAATGTATTTCATATATTGGCACTTAAAATGGAAAGTATATATTAAGTAATTAAAGGCTATTTCTGACGAAGTCAACTTGTGTTGGCAATATCATTAAGTCGCCGAATGATCAAAAGCAGAGCGATATTGCGATGCACTACTAGAAATCTCTACACGTAAAGCCTCATTCTGGAATTCTGCGAGTCATTTGACTACGCACTTTTGGCTTATTGTGAAAAGGGTCTATGCACTTATAAATACTTTAAAGAAGTAGATTTTCCATCACTCTACAGCAGCTGCGCTTTCTTAAAGGAAGTTTGGGAGTAAAATAGATCTACTCCAAGTTTTTGTCACAAAAAACCTTCCAACATACAACACTTTCAAGTGGAGAATTAGCCGCATTTAGTGAATGCTTTAGAAACATGATTAATTTAAATCACATGTAATAGCTATAGAAAAGTTAAGTTATCCAGTTATTCTTGCTGCAATGTGGATAAGAATAATACAAACCAATAGCTGACAAACCTGATATCAATGATATGTTGACCTTTGAAGTCAAAATTGAGACCTGAAATCTGTCTGTATAGAGTGGCACAATTTGTTTGGCATATCTTCAACCATTACTGGCAACACACACCTACAAAATGTATAAATAAAAGATATACAAAAATAAATAAATTAATAATTATATTTATTTACTTATGACGAAATGTTTTAATCTACATCAGCTATAACGAAACTAAAAACGAATTCGAAACAATGCCTTATTTTTATTAATAGGTTGTAAACAAACATAAATTTATTAATATATTGATGTTCAATTGAACGAATGCAAGACTTAAGTACATTACATAACAATAAGTTATTATTTGAGTCGGGTTCTGAGAAAACTGGGCTTAATGCATGTGCGTAAAGTGTCATCCCAGATTAGCCTGTGCAGTCCGCACAGGCTAATCAGGGACGATACTTTCCGCCTAAACTTGATTTTCGGTAAGGAGGGACTTCCTTGAAACTAAAAATACCATAAAAGCGGAAAGTGTCATCCCAGATTAGCCTGTGCGGACTGCACAGGCTAATCTGGGATGACACTTTAGTCTTTACGCATATGCATTAAGCCCAGTTTTCTCAAAACGCGGCTAATTTAATTAACAATTGTCAACATTATGCATATTATCGGATAGTTTTACACAATATTAAAAAAAGTACAAATACAAACCTGGCAACACATGTAAATGATCGTATGCAATAAAGTTATTGATCCCAATCTGATCTATTTTCGAATTATCTGCGAATCCATCGAGTAGAAAGAATAACCATGCAATTCGCTCCGCCATCTTGAAACGTTACACTTACTGAACGCACTGATTGTGTTGCATTTGTTACACAGTTTCTGATTGGTTATTTCTAAGTATCGGATCCAATCAAATTACATCGTGTAACTACGGATTCTAACACCTAGCAACCCGCCTTTTGTACAGTAATTCAATGCTCAATTTTTGCGGACGATACTTGTGTTCCGCGCTTTTTGGATCCGGTATTTACTGGATTTTCTCTCTTAAATAGACCAGAGACGTAGATAACAGAGATTGGAAAGTCGCCCATTTTCTATAATAAAGCGTGCCGAGTTATCACACGTTACGGGATTTCGCGAGACTTGAATAAAAATAAAGACGACGCCATTTTGTTTGCGAAGCGGGTAAAAGCTACAAACTAAAGAGCGAATTTAGAGCGAGTACTTTGTTGACATTGACTGAATATGTTATTTTTAAATTGCTAGGTAATGTTTTCACCAGACCAGTTCAGTAAACAAGCGACATCATTGGAGGTTACGGTAAGAATCGTTACAAACATTACTGCATTTTTACACTATTCTCGGAAACACACTTTTTGCTCCAATTTCAGTAAACTTGTGAAACATTTAACTAAGAAAATATGACCTGGATATTATTAAATTTGATTTTTGTATTAAAGTACTGATTCGGTTTAATGAATTCACACCTTTTTATAATGATATTCTGTTAGATAATAAAATTACACAAGATTTTATTTACGCCATTTCGCCGATGCATTTGATTTTCAATTAAAACTCCTCATAGTTTTAGCGACTAAAACTTCGAATATAAACTATGGATCACATCATATATGGTATCATTTTAAAGTGCTGATTGGGTTTTATGTCTGCCCATATTTTCATTGTTATATTTCATGAAATAATGAAGTTGTGCAAGTTATAATTTTACCCTATTTTTCACATACTAGCTTTCAGCCATTTTGGTTTTCCATAAAAAACATGCATATTTCCAGTGACATAAGCTAAAAAAAGGTGCGTTGCATCATATCATAACTGATATTTTTTTAAAGTGCTAATTTTATTGTATTGTTTGCACAAATTTTCATATTGGTATCCCTTTACAAGAAAATAACAGCAGATTATATTTTCCCCATTTTGTTGGTGAATGCTTTAAGCCAAAATATTTCAATCCATACTCTTCAAAGTTCTAGCGACTAAAACTGACAAAATGTTCGATGGATCATATCATCAATGGTATCATTTTAAAGTTCAGACTAAGTTTTAAGGCTGCCCATCTTTTCATTTTGATATTCCTTTCAATAATAAAATTATCCAAGTTTAAATTTGTCCTGTTTTTCAGATATTTGCATTCAGTCGTTTTGATTTTCCGCAAAAAACTTGCATATTTTGCGTGGCCAAAGCTAAAAAGGGATGCATTGCATCATATCATAACTTATATTTTTGTAAAGTGCTAATTGTAATTTATTGAGTCACATATTTTCATTGTGATATTCCTTTGCATAAGAAATTTACACCAAATTTAATTTTCCCCATTTTGTCGGTGCATGGTTTAAGCCAGAAATTGTTTCAATCAAAACTCTTCATAGTTTTAGCGACTAAAACTGACAACATGTTCTATGGATCATATCATCAATGGTATCATTTTAAAGTGCATACTGAGTTTTAAGGCTGCCCATCTTTTCATTTTGATATTCCTTTCAATAATGAAATTATCCAAGTTTTAATTTGTCCTGTTTTTCAGGTATTTGCATTCATTCGTTTTGATTTTCAGCAAAAAACCTGCATATTTTGAGTGACCAAAGTTAAAAAAGGGTGCATTGCATCATATCATAACTTATATTTTTAAAAGAGTGCTGATTGTAAATTATATAGTCCCACATTTTCAGTGTGATATTCTTTTGCATAAAAAAATTACAACATATTTTATTTACCCCTCTTTGCAAGTGACTTCTTTAAGCCAAAAATTGTTTCAATCCAAACTCTTCATAGTTGCAGCGACTAAAAAGTCAAATATAAACTATGGATCGCATCAAATATGGTATCATTTTAGAATGCCAATTGAGTTTTATGTCTGCCCAAATTTTCATTTTGACATTCCTTTAAATAATGAAATTCTGCAAGTGGTAATTTATCCTGTTTTTCAGATATTTGCATACAGCCGTTCACATTTTCCGCCAAGAACTTGCATATTTTGAGTGACCAAAGCTAAAAAGGGGTGCATTGCTTCATATAATAACTGATTTTTTTTAAAGTGCTGATTGTACTTTATTTAGCTCCACAGTTTCGACGTGATATTCCTTTGCTTAAGAAAGTTACACCATATTTTATACACCCCATTTTGCAGGTGCATGATTTAATCAAAACAAAGTTTCCATTCAACTCTTTCATAGACTAGTTGTACCCACAAAAACTTAAAACATACTTTTGCCTTTAACATAAATTTATAATTTTATAGTACAGATTTACTTTTATGGCCGCCCATTTTTTTATTGTGATATTCCTTTAAATAATGGAATTATGCACTTTTTAATTGACCCAGTTTTTCAGACATTTTCATTCAGCCCCTTTGATTTTCTGCAACAAAACTTGAAAACTGTGTTAAACTTGCTTTTTATTTTAAAATAATTATATCCCAATATGATTGAAATTATACCAAAACGAATAAAAAAATTAATTTGTTACAAATAATGATTTCATGCAGGCTAATCGAGGAGAAAGATTATGGGAAAATTTTGACAGTTGACAGTTGACAAAGTTTATGGCTAGTATTGAATGGAATTAAAGCTCAAATTCAACCTGTGCATGTTAATTACAATAAAGTAATTTAAGTATAATATGATTATGGTTAAATGCCTCATTAGTATTGATTTCAAAAACAATAAAACTAAGCATATCTCTGTAATAAAAATTATCTGGATTAAATTTAATTGCACACAGAGATGGATTCCTTTCCTCCTTTTTTAACTTTCCCTTATATCCATAAAACCACCCAAGAAAGATGACAACTTGACACCAGTTACTAATATTATGTAATTGTTCATACAGAACTGCCAATTTTGTCATCTAGTTTATGGCTATATGGGTGTTGAAATGTGTTATCAGTGGATATATCTCAAATTTATTATGGCGGAAACAGTATGGTAACAGATATGAGATAAGAGTTGAAGAATGTGCTTAATTAAAGAGTGCTTCAGTTTTTTAAGTTAAGTAAGGTTTTAATTAATTGATCATTTAATATATGATTTAATTTATAAATTTAGTTTTGATACAAGAGTCATTTAATAATTAATATAAGAATTTAATAACTCAATATTAATCCGGTGATAAATGAATATTAAAGCTAAGAATGTTATTTTACACAGGTGCTTGTAGTTTAATTTATAATATAGGAAGGTAATTTAAAAAGGTGTCTTAGCTCAGGTAATATTTAATACCACACAATACCTGATAATAAGACAAAATTTTGTCGTATTACCAGGTATTGTGTGGTGTAAATGGTGGATTGGTTGTTTATTGTCTTTCGGTGTTCACTTGCTGAAATATGACAATGAATTTATAAAAATTAGGCTGATTCTATTACAAGAAAGGGAATTCTGTATTATGGAAGTGTTTTAGGTTACAATGTAACATTCATGTAACATACATAAATACTATTTTAAAGGTAACTGGCTTTTGGGGACATCAACTTCAGTAGTCAGTTATATCTTATGGAGAAATTGCCATTATTACAATATGCAGTAACAAGTCAATTGAACAGCCTGAATGTTGTCGGGCTGCTGATAGAAAGAAAAAGAATTCACATATGAAACATGCTAAATTGCATGCTTATATGCCTTCTTTATAAATTCCATGAGGCCTTTATATTTTTATGCCCCCGGTAGGGTGGCATATAGCAGTTGAACTGTCCGTCAGTCAGTCAGTCTGTCCGTCCGTCCGTAAACTGTAATGGCCATAACTTTTTCAATATTGAACATAGCAACTCGATATTTGGCATGCATGCGTATTTCATAGAGCTGCACATTTTGAGTGGTGAAAGGTCAAGGTCATCCTTCAAGGTAAAGGTCAAATTTTGCAATATTCAAGATAGCAACTCCATATTTGGAATGCATGCGTTTCTCATGGAGCTGCACATTTTGATTGGTGAAAGGGTAAGGTCATCCTTCAATGTCAAAGGTCAAATATATGGCTTCAAAGCGGTGCAGTAGGGGAATTGTGTTTCACGAACACAGCTCTTGTTTATCTAAATTCAGAATATCATATAATACATATCATATGATTTGGTGTTCATCTGATATGCTCATTTGTATTTTCAGTTTGGCCATGCCCAGGATGGAGCGACTCAGTTATGGGGTGCAGAAGCAGCACAAGCTATCTTGACATCATCTTGGTGAAGCATCCCCAACAGCACTTGACGATGGTTTCCTGCTCGATGAGGATGAATCCATAACTGAGAACTGAGGATGAAACTTCTCTCAACACCGCATTGTATGAAGACAAAGCAACTCAGTGTGGTTCGTCATCGTCAACAACAGATTCAGACTCAGCTGACGTTGGAGACTGTCAAGTTGACTGTGCCTATCAGGGTTAAGTGTTACGTACTGAACGAAGTGATCCAAAGCCATATATTGTCAATACGCACGCAAGAGACATGGACATGCTCTGTTTATATTCAGATCAAAGCAATGGAAAAACATTTAAGTATTAAAGTATGTGTTAATGAAGCAGGACACACTACTGTGTACGTTCATGGTTAGGAAGTTGCCAAGGACCATTTTTTGTGGAACAAAATTTCTAGTGATTATCTTTTTGCCCTTTAGCTCACCTGGGCACAATGTGTGATATATGATATCTTAAGCAAGTTCAAAATTGGTTCCGGTTGGTTGAAAAACATTGGCACCAGGGGGTGGGGCATTTTTTATATGGCTATATATGAGTATTAAAAAACCTTTTTAACACTCTAGAGGCCACATTTATTGTCCCGTCTTCATGAAATTTGGTGAAACAATGTGTCCCAATGATATCTCGGACAAGTTTGAAAATGGTTCCGGTCGGTTTAAAAACATGGCCAGGCGGCGGAGCATTTTTCCTTATATGGCGATCGTAAAAACATGTCAACACTCTTAGTAATATTTATAGTCCAATTTCCATGATGAAAAATTCTTATGTGATTATGATTTTTCTTCAGAAACATTTATACCCTGCCTCATACGATAATGGCTCTTATGCTTACATGTTTGTTGCCTGCATAACTGCAGAATATTAGCCGTTTTCTTCCAATATGTTATTTGTAATATCAACAACTTGCTAAATATGTGTTATGATTTATAAATTGCTTAATTTTTGTTTTGCCAGGTGTATTGATATTTGTTAATGAATTATAAAGTTTTCATGAAATATCATTAAACTGTAAAAACTATGTTCATGCATTCTTTTATTGCACAGACTAAAATTGTTACTAGTTACAGAGGTTTATGAAGAGACTGTATCACATAAATGGTTGCAAAGGCTCCTCTGTAGATGCAATGACACATTTACTTAATCATAATGTACATAAGAGGACATACTTTTCAAGTTTAGATGATGCTTTTTTACAACACATGGGATCCATAATATGTTCTTTTCATACACTTTTGCATTCTGTGCACTCATATACAACTGACTGAGTAATGTCCTGAACAAATTCACTACCACAATGTTCATCATAATCGGTATACTTAGAAGTAAATCCAGATTTAAATCCTCGTCATCCCATGACACAAAATCCGTCTAAGACATGGTGTTAATATCGCAGAATGGCAGAGTTTACGGAACTGAAGATGTCTATACATATACTCAATGTGGTTATGTTATAATTGGTAAAATCGTGCATTGCATTTAGCGGTAATTAAAGAGAACAATGAACACAAACAGTCGATTAGAGCAGACCAAGAATAGATGCTCTCCATAAGAAGACAAATTTGTTTAGAGCTTTATTCAAATTTTACTACGGGTAAATGGCATTCGGATTTATCAAATTTAAACACTGCAATTAAAATGAAAATAAAAATCTAATTAAAACAACAAATTATTAGTTGTTTGTCGTAAAGTTCTGATCGCTTCTTAATTTGAATTTATCGTATTTTCAAGGCCATATTTAAATACCGGTAATCAGGGTTTTTTTTCAAACTGGAGACGAATTAAATCGCTAAATACAAAAATGCGGCGTGTGATTTATTTTAATTGACACATTACAATTGTTCGATAATACCGCATACATTCTCATTTAAGTAATACATAACAGTTTATTTGTTTCAAATCGCACAAACTGAAACGCGAAAGCGTGTTTCCGAAATGTTGATAAGCGTGTTAACTACCGTGGCAACCGACAAACAGTTGAGCGCTTATCTCGCCGAAACCCGCGACGTGCGAGAGTTTGCCGATATTTGGCGAGCTGCTTATCTCTGTTATCTACGTCTCTGAATAGACTTCTTAAAATAGCATTATACAATGTAAATCTCCGCGCGATTTCATACACTACTGTTTGTACAGAGTAGGTTCCGCGCGATTAATTGAGCCCGCTTTTTCTATACATGGTTGAAAGATAATTGTTCCAACGGAAAATATTAGAAAGTTCCGCGCTTTTTAGATTTCGATTTTTATTATGTAATATGTTTTGGCCATGTTGACATTGGTTTTTCGCGGAAAGTGAAAGTTCCGCGAAAAATGAAATCCCGATAGTTACTATATAATTATAGGTATTTTAGCGGGGGTCCCCTTCGGCTTTCCATAATATTGGGCTCGGCACGAATAAAATCAGAAAACAATGTTTGCTGAAAATAACTTTGGGATTGTCCGTGTAGTTCTATTTTCATATTCTATTTTTAAAGAAATAATTAACGACTAAGAAAATTGATGGGATAAATCGAATACTAGGTCGGTGCCGAATAAAGCGAAGTGTATTTTGCTCGGCCCGAAAATCGCCAAGGCTCGTGGTTCAGATTTCCTAAGCCTCGCAAAATAAACTTTGTTTTATTCGGCACCGACCTAGTATTCTCTATATAATGTGCATTAAGATACTTTCCGTTTAAGTCTACTCGTCTTGTATCTACGTAAATCAAAGACCTTAATGCAAAGGTAAACGGTCTCTGTTTAATTGTAAAGTGTTAAGCTAGGAAACGGCGTATTTGAAATGTCTGTTTCTTCGATACGATGCTATGTCCATTGCCAGTACAAGTCATGTCCATGCCGCGGCGGCTTGCGATCCAAAGCGGTGATATGATTTAGCATTTATTTGATTAGGACAAATACAAACGGTGTTTTTTAAGCATACGTAGTTTTTTTTCGGATATGTCACTTGCATAAGTATGACAAACCTGTTCGTGCTGGGCTTATATAACTATTTAAAAACAAGACCATATAAGGGTACTCTAAAATTTAACAATTTTAAATATATTTTAACTGACTATTTGAACACTAATTTCACAACAAAATATGTATTTTTAAATTCTTGACTACGTAATGATTTCCCTGTTTTGAATGTTGATACGCTCAAGCGATCATAAAACCCTGTATATTTATACCCATCACATCACTTTTTTAATAGCATAAGAAATAAATCGTGTTATGGTATGACAAGGCACTTTTGTGCTTCAGAAACATTATAAAACAATATCACCTTTTTAATAGCACAAGGCATAACACGTGTTAATTCACGGCAAGGAACTGTGCGCCATAAACATTATGAAACAGCATATAACTAGGTGGTACATACCACGCGTTTATTGGTTACGAAAATAATAGAACATAATCTCCATCATTAGGACCGCCAATAGCGCTCACGTTTTTTTGATAATGAACCCGTGCCACTGGTACTGCCACACTATTATTATGTCCAATGTTGGTATCCTTTATAGCTCACAAGCTATAAAATATTTCATTGCATTTTAATGTGAAAGATTAGATTTTAAGCGCCGAGGTACTTCGATGGATCTACTACTTATAATGGTTACACATGTGTTTTCACTAAAGTCATTATACGTAGATACAAAATATATCACGTGTGATGAAACATATGTGCTGGGTGGTGCTTGATACAAAATGTCATTCACCTTTAACATATATTTATCCTTTTAGTAAACAAGTATAGTTGAGTGATTACAGTTATGCAAACATTTGATGAATATAATTTTTATGTTATTTTCATTTGTTTGACAAACATCATTGCGGCTTTTACCTGCAATCTATGACATCAATATTACCATTTGGTTTAAATTGTGATGATAAAAGGTTAATTGTTATTTGCCAGTAAATGGTTTATTAATAAAAAAAATAATTAATGTGGGGGTAAGAGTTTTTAGTTTTAGAACTAAATAGGATGCATCGACCGTTCCATAGCGTTGATCATAGTTTTATTTGTGTTTATGTTTATTTTGCTTACATTTGTTTTCTTCTGAGTTCATTTAAGTTGTGAAATACATGTACTCTTTGTCGTTTTCGAAATTTAAATTTATTAAATATCTCGTATTAAAATGAGGTTTTTTTTCCAACGGGGGTAGATGAATGTTTACTCTGTTTGTTCAGATATGTGTCAACAGTGTGTAATGTGCAGGCAGGTTTCGTTGCCTGGTGAAAGAATATATTTTACAGCATCCTGAAACAATACGTTCGGCGTTTCTATGAAGAAATACTGCTTATTCCGATATCTAAATGTGATATATGCAGGAACAAAACCATGGTATAAGAGTAAATAAAGACGCTATTGCATGCAATGCTTTGGATGCTAATCCTTTGAAGGTCGCTTTTATCTAGATAATGATCTGAGCGTGTTTTACATACTTGTACATGTACATTCCAATTGCATTCATCACGTTCGTCACACACTTCAATGTATGTTACTCATTTCATTTAAATAGCATTTGAGACAAAATAGTTATACCAAGTAATGCAAAATGGTTGTTATTTTATAACAGCCAAATTTTGTAAGATGTTAACATTCATTGATGAATGTACGATCATATTGGTTGATAATTGATCAGTAACTGTTCGTTAGATCATATTAACTAACATTTAAATTATAACGGTTATCTACCGAGCTAGTAGTTTTCAACATGGCACAAATAACCAAGATATTTTATTTGATTCCTCTTAGTATTATCAATGGTATGCAATTTAAAATGATTCAAACAATATACTTCAAAACAGGTACAGCCCATTAGCCTAAACTAGAACTGTCACTTTCCTGCCTGAAATACCCCACATGCCTTTTGGTGAAAGCATTTGCCGTTTCTCAACAAACGCAAGCGTCTTCTTTATGAAGTTTCATATATATATATATATATATATATATATATATATATATATATATATATATATATATATATTAGGGATGGCAAACCAAAGCAAATCCGTCACCGGTTAACCTGTTTCGATATGGAGTGGTTAACCTGTTAACCGACTGTATTTGTACCACCTAAATAAAAAACATCCGAAAAACGTATACGTTTACAAAGACCTATAAAATATGTATTTTATAGGTCTTTGACGTTTATAAACAATTACATGTATATGCAAATATACTCTGTCTTGTTGATTGTCTTGCAGCCTAATTACTTGTGCCTTGTGAGAAATCCAGGCTTGTTCGTACAGTGTCGTCCAAGATTAGCCTGTGCAGTCCGTAAAGGCTAATCAGGGACGAAATTTCAACATACACTGGATTTTCGTTAAGCAGATACTTTTCTTTGATTTTCGTTTATAAATTGTGTCTTTGTTTTTATACCGGAGCTCTGTAGCACCGACGTTCAAATCTGGCTATTTTAGGCTTTTAATGACACACTTCAAATAATGTGAACATCTGCGAACACGTCCCTTTTTAAATTACACAATAGTATGGTATTGATCACAGGGGTATGATGCAATTGTGGTTTCAATAATACTGAAATGCAGTGACATGCCACTTATACTGGTACTGCTGCTGTTGTTGGTACTGCTGCTAATGATGATGATATTGATGATCATGACACTGCTGAAATTGATGATAATTAGGAAAAGGAAAAGGAGAACTATCATGATGATATATAAATGCAACTTATTTTTATTTATAATAGTTGACTTTCGAAATTGCGATAACACCAAAGTGCAGTGCTATACTTAACTATGGCATTGGCTATATTCGAGTACACAAACGTACTGAGTATTATTTGATCATGCGTCATGCGAAAATGGGTCTTATTCGACATATGTAGCTCCAGACCAATTAACGCATTCATTTGGTCTTGCCAGGAGCTACACTGTACGCCAATGAGACCACGATACCTTGCGTGATTGCGCAGGCTGCTCTGGAGCAACGCTGGCCGCATATGGCATAGGGCCCATTTTCATATGACGCCGTTCAATTAGAATTGTTAGGGGAACGATTACTTTTGCATGCACGTATTGCCTTACGTGAAAAGAGAATAAGTCACGTTGTGACAAGTCACATTACATTAAATATACGGATTATTTATTATAAAATCACTGGCCCGTACCTTTAAGTTTTCTTTACAGGGTTTCGGGTTCAGGAAACGCATAAACATTCTTAAAAGCGTGGTATTTGAAATTAAGCATTAGTCCGTTTGCTAATGGCATACTACATGAAACGTAACATTGATCAAGGGATAATAAATAATAAATGAAGCGTGTTTATCTTAATGGGATAATATATGATGCGTGTTAAAAAAACAACTTCATTTTTATTACTTTCGCTCTCTCAAAATCTTTGTTCATGTAATAATAAATGAAGCGTTTTTACGCTCCGGGAATAATAAAACAAAGCGTGGTAATGTAAATGGGATACTAAGTGAACTTTTTTTCTGGCGCGAGTAATTGAAATGACTCTGATTGACTGAGTTTTAAATATGTGGGTTATGCTTTAGACTCCATCGAGCGCATTGAAGGATGCCATTATTATGTTGTACGGGGGTTTGGTTAGCAGCGTCAAGTTAATTTTCTTAGCAACGCCGTGTTTAATATGACATCCTTACTACATATACACAATTATATAACCAGACTTAACAATATAGCAAATCGTTTAAATAGTTACTGATGAACTTCAATAGTTTCTATCAAGAGTTCCAGTGCTCACATAAACATAAACAAACGGTGGGGCGAACATATCCGACAATAACTAGTCAAGATTACTATCACCTTTAAGTCAATCACTAAATTAATTCTGTTGTAGTCTATTTATGTTTCTCATACAAATGAAAACTATCACTGGTGTGTGCTGATTGAAACTGAAAAGGTGCTAACGAATGTAGCATTTATTGCGTTCAACAAAAAAATGCGTTTTCTGCAAGAGTAACCGAATATTAATTTTGTAATCGGTTAACCTCCTAAAGAGACGGATAACCGGTTAACCGATTAACCGTTGCCATCCCTAATATATATATTTACACATGGGCCGAGCTCTGTTAAAAGGGGGTTTAATGCATGTGCGTAAAGTGTCGTCCCATATTAGTTCAGTCCGCACAAGCTAATCAGGGACGATAATTTCCGCCTAAACTTGATTTTTGCTAAGAAGAGACTTTCATGAAACGAAAAATATCATTAAAGCGGAAAGTGTCGTCCCTGCGGACTGCACAGGCTAATCTAGGATGACACTTAACGCACATTCATTAAACCTCCTTTTCACAAGGCACGGCTCATATATACATCATATAATATAAACTTTCCTTTAACACAATTACATCATGCTCTTTCATTTGGGTAAAAATTCATGAGATCTGGAGTTGCGGTCTTCGTGGTTCTTATTTAGAGCACGTGTTGTTTTTGAGATATACCAACATACCTCTTATAATTTCAATGATATGTAAGGTACACCATTTAAGGATAAAAAGTCATACAAAAACAAAATAGGGTAGCAAGAGTTATGTCTCTTAAACAAACACAATTCAATTAATGGCATATGCTTACCCAAAAAGTCTCAACATTCAAGTTGATACATGATATTATTTTATTACTATTGAAGCGCGATTTTAAGTTCTCGTGCACTGAATATCCCCTAAAGTAGCTATATTCACCTTATGCGTGTCCGATTAATATCTCTTTTACATTTCAAGGTTTGCTCCGGATAACTATTTTAGATCTAAAATTATCGTAGAGAAATACCTTCTTTCATATAAATTTATTTGTCAAAGCGTTACACACGAGAAAGGGGCTTTGGAACTTGCGAATAGTTGACCAAATGTTCAATCGGCTCACAATCAGCTACACGAATTTGAAAAATAAACATGTGACACAACAACTCTACAGTTTCGCCCATGAGCAGGTATATAACTCTCACGAATATCGTACAATTGAAGTCTGACTTGTATCCCTTCTTTAATAAAAAAATCTATATGAAACAGAGTGACCCGAGTGAACCATTGTCAGCGATGTACTTTCTTCACGTTATGATTAATGAATTATAGCTATGATTTTTTTAACAAAAGTCATTAATAAATTCAATAATAATACGCTGATATTGTGGTTTTTGCATTATCAGCTTATCTTTAAAACAGTCTTAACATTAATAAATATTCAACAATACAAGAGACTTAAGATACATGTATGTACAAGGGGAATGCTTAATGGGTAATGGAACTGCTAAATGTGTAAACAGTAAGTCAATGGGAAGGTCAGTTGAAGTGAGCCAAATCGCAGATTCAAAGAAGTTAATCAAGTTGAACAAAATAGTTAATTGTATATTTGTGGCTAGAATTTGTTAACTTTACATGAACAATTAAATTCGGCAATGCTTGTCGGATCAATTGAGCCATACTCACAACTGTTCTATTTACGCTTTTGTCCAACGAATTTCTAACAGTCGTCCTAGAAAACTTAGAAAAACACCTCTATATAAAGGCACGTCTTTCTCTATAATTGCTTTGTCTCAGAATGGGCGCCTTGCTGTCGTATTTCCAGAACGAGACTACTGGTCACCTCAGAACCGGTTCTTCAATATCTGGTCACCCGTTCGCTCTATCGTAGTACACTGATGTCTAGCACTACAAATTCTAGTCCGACACGAATGCAATTAATCCTCTTCGGGCGCCCCCTCATGTTGGCGCCCGGGGCTAATTGCCATCCCTGCCCCTCCCTCGCTACGCCTCTGGACCGTCACTCAACTTTATAGTGTCTGATAATTTTATTTAAATTTATGTTATTCCAACAACCAGAAAGAAATCAATATTATAGCAATATTACTTATTTGATAAAATAAAAAATATTGTATGGAGCTTAAATGTAGCAAAAGTAAATTGTTCAGAAACAACATAATTATTTGATACTAGTCACAACCATAATCCTTCAACTCAGTGTGTTAATGACTAGTGTTTTGGGTGGCTTTAAGGTAGCGCACCTCTAATGATTTCCCGCGATTTATTTTACGATCATTGCCGATCTTAAATGATCGGTTATTTCCGAGAGATGCATTTTATTTTTTTCAAACTTCGAAATTTGATATGTGTTTACCTAATTCATTTAGAATACATTATTTTCACTATAAATATTGACTTTGATCCAAGTATCATCTGAAAAATACGATTTCGCGATTTCTTCAAAGATCGATGAGCCTTTTTACCTGTTTACTTATTCATATCTAATTTAAGGTTACACTGATGTGAAGTTGTCGTGGCCGAGTCGTTAAGGCGATGGACCAGAAATCTTTTGGGATCTTCCAGCGCAGGTTCGAATCCTGCCGACACCGCATACTTTTTGCGACGCGTTTTATTTCTTTTCTAACGTAATTTGATTTAATATAGCATATTAGCTATGTTTATTGTTAAATATGTTGAAAATTGTTAGAACAAACTTCAATTTTTAAAATTAAAACAACGTTATGGCTAAATTGGGTAAATTACTGCTGAAAATACGAATGATGCATGTTGCATTTTTATTTTTATTTCAAAAAGTAAACGGTAAATCTGTCTATTACTTGATATTTTTGCTGTATATAGTGTTTCTATAAAAAATAAGTTTAAAATATAACTTAAATGATACTATTTTGAATTTTATGACACTTTGTTTTTAACCGACCCAATTTTTACTTGGCTGAAATCGCTTACATTTCATGGCGCTATTCCATTGATAAAAAATTGTAAAAAATAAATGTCTGTAAAAGAATACTTATTTCATCTTGTTCAAACTTTAAACACATTTACTGCATCTGTACACACTAACTGCATGCCCATATTTGGAAATTTGAATGAATTATGGAACTTTTATATACCCCAGGGGTGAAAATAAACTGGACAAAAGCCGAGCGTGAGGGTGGTTTTGAAAAAATCGGTATATTTTTTTTAAAAAGCATGGAAAGCCTACCTACAAATTTGCATGTAGTTCAGTGAAATGATGCTGATAAGGAAAATAATTAGTTAAATTATATTTGGATATGTGCCCATTAGAGGTGCGCTACCTTAAATAGTATTTATACAAACACCCTGCAACAAGGTTTTATATCGTTGCCACATAACGAGGTCTTGTATCGACACCCCGCTATTCAGGGATTGTCTCTATACTCGTATATATATATATATATATATATATATATATATATATATATATATATATATATATATATATATATATATATATATATATATATATATATATAATGAAAATTCAATTCAATGAAATTTCAAAACAAAGTAAGAGCAGAGAGAAGTAACGATTTTGGAAAAAAGGAATGTACTAAGTTTAAAGGCAGTAAGGATAAACTATTACTTTTGATTTACTATGGTATATATGATAAAATATTAACCAAAATTACAAAAAAAAATCTATTGATTCACACAGTATAACTGACTGAAAAGAGATACATAGACTGATTTAAGAAACTATTAAGTCAATAAGTGGTATTAATAATAGCATTTCGTAAAGCTAAATCTTCTTTTACATATTTGGATACATTTATGATATCAAATTTACATGTTGATGCCAATAAACTATGGAATTTAACAACAGATGGTTCATATAATATATACGTTTTTGTATTTTTGACGGTAGCATGAGCACCCACAAACGAAATGGAATTCATCCTCTATGTCCCGTTGATTACAGCAAAGGCAATAACGTTCTTCACGAGGGATATTGTTGCGTCTTCCGGTCTGGATTCTCAACGGGTGGGCAGATGCCCTAAATTTTACAAAGTATAAACGAAACCTCTTGGGCAATAAATCCAGGTAGTATTCATATTCATGAGTATTTTAAAAAATTCTGTACATATCTAGAATAGAAAAACTATGAATATTATTAAACCATACCTGCTTAAAGGTTTCAATAAGTCTGCATTTAAATTCACATACAAAAGAGTTACTATTAGCTATATTTGCAGTTTCAAAAATATGGGAAAATCCGTATTCGTTTAAAATTTGCAACCAAATTGTTGCATCCTTTAATGCATTCGTACAATGCTTGGATGTACACAGTTTGTACAATAATATTTTTACTGGTAACAATTTTTAACCAATATTTAACAATGAGTACTTACCTATTTACATATAACGTGTATCTGCCTAACTTACCATATACTGTACCATTACACGTGTTTATTTTTACATTTAACAATCTTTGCAATATTTTAAATGGATGCGTTCGATCTCTTGATTTATTAAAACCCCATATTCAGAGGCATAGCAACAAATAGGATTAACAAAAGAATCCAACAACTGACAAAATAGTTTTGGCCTAAGATCATACTGTTTACATTTATAAAGTAAAATATTCATAGCCTTAAGGGCTTTTCCAACCAAATGTTCTTGATTTAAAGTGAAGCTTTCAGTGTAATTAATAACAGTGCCGAGATAATTGCAATTTTCGACGATTTTAATACTTTGCCCATTATATGTCCATTTTTCATCTTGCCTAATTTTACCCCTTTTGCAAAAAAAACACATTATTTTTGTTTTTGAAGTATTCACATTGGGCCCCCAAGAATTACAATACTGGTAAAGGTTATCTAAATGGTTCTGCAATTCTTCCGTTGATTTGCCTAATATGGCCATGTCATCCGAAAATAACAATAACATTAAGGTTATGTCGTCTATATTTAAGCCAGACTATGTGCTATCTTGTAAAAAAAAATCCAAATCTTCTACAAAAAGTGAAAAAAAATCGGAGACATAATCTCCCCTTGTCTTAGACCGACAGCATAACTAAAGTATTCAGAATATGATGTACAAGACTTAACACACAAAATTCAACATTCTCATACATATTCTTAATTATTCTTAATAATTTACCTTGTATACCAGATGTAAACATTTTTAACCATAATGCACTACGATATATACTATCAAAACATTTAAGCAAATCAACGTATACAACATACAAACGTTTGTTTTCATTTAAGAAATGCTACACAACAGACATCAAGATATAAATAGCATCAACAGTTGAACATCCTTTTCTAAATCCAAATTGTGCATCGGAAATTTTAGCATTATCATCACAAAACAATTCGATACGTTTGTTTGATATGGTTGTAAACAACTTAGAAAAACAACTAAAATAAGCGTTATCTCTCTATAATTGTAAACATCATCAACAGATATTTTTTTATGCAGAGGGATGATAATGCCTTCCGTCCACTGTTTAGGAAAAAAGCCAGAAACTAAAATGCTATTAGACATATCACACAAATGATTGGATAAAATATCAATACTTTCAATAAAATATTCATTTGAAATAAAATCATTACCAGCCGCTTTATAACGTTTTAAGCATTTAACTGCTTTCTTAACTTCATCTACAGTTATCGGTTGATCTAGTTCTGGAAAGGTACAATTTTCATCGTTAAAATCATTATTTGAACACAATTCTTCAGCTTCTGTATTATAAGTATTAGAAGTAGTGTTACTCAAATTTTCAAAGTAATCATTGAATGCATTTACTGAAATGTTATTGCTATTTGTTTTGTTTTTAAATTTAAAATATTTCCAAAATTCTTTAGGCTTTTTACTTTTTAAACTTTCAATTTCTATCATTTTTTGTTTAATTGCATTCTTTTTCTTTTTGTTAATTAATTGCTTATAATGTCGTTTCTTTTCACATAACGTTAATCTATTGAAATCAGACTTAATCAAGTTAAAACAGCTTAAAGCGTCATGGTATTGATTTCGTCCAATTATGCACTCGTTATCTAACCAATCGGAGTGTTTTGTACAACTGTCAACATAGAACGTGAGTTTATTACTGTAAAAACAACTTTTTGAAAACAACGGATCCGCATCGCTTAGGATTGTATTAGTGAATTTTTCTACAGCTGCGTTAATTGACAGTTTACTCGAACAATCGATATTTTCAACAATATCATTAATCAAAGCGCTGAAGGCACTGAAGTTCTTCGCTATTGCATAATGTTAGACGCAACTCAGTTTTCAAAATTATGTTATAGCTTTTTATATCGCAAGTTTGAAATGAACATACCCCATTCAAATTTCTAAAGAGAGTGTCTTAAAGCACAGGTTGAGATGTGTTTTTTTTTCCAGATCATTTATAAAAAATATAATTTAAGCTTCATTTTTGGAAAACAGGGCTTAATGCATATGCATTAATTGTCATCCCAGTACCAGAGACTGTCTTTAAACGACACCATAAAATCAGAAAGTGTCCTCCTTGATAAGCTTGTGCGCATTGCACAGGCTAATCAGTGTGCACAGGCTAATCTTATTTGACATGCATTAAGCCCCGTTTTTCCTGAAAGCAGCCAATATGTACAGATTTCAATGATAAACACTAGATATGGCCAATGTCGTCTTACAAGCTGGTAAACACTATTGATTAAATACACTCACTGCTGTAGTATAGCAGACGCTCCTAGCATTTTAGCATTCGTCGCATAATGTGCATAATTTTTCTGCAGGTAGTGCAGACAGGTAGTGGTTATCGTTCCTAGCGTAGTAGACTTGCAGTTACCGTTCCTAGCGTAGCTAAGGCATACTAACTTGCAAAATACACTCACAACCTTAGTCCTTCGCAAGCGAAGAACTAAAAACGGGAACAACAAGCTCTTCGATTGAAGCCGGTGCTCAGCTTTTGCAGTCGTTAAGTTTCATATCGTATGCATCTATTTTTGAATAACTATTATTTATATATATTGAGAAAATATTTGATAATATTGTATTTAAAAAATGCATGACGCCTTAGTACAAACGGTAAAGTGTTTGTTACATTTCTCAATCATGTCAAACAAAACTCGTCTTTACGAACTACACAGATAATAATCACCGACTAAAGGGCGAAGTTACTGTTAAGGACGCGTTAAAATTACAATTTCCGAACAGTCGGGACCTTGTCTCGAACATTAAAGCATATTTAATATTATTAAACGGCACAATATATTGATTTAAATTATAAAATTGGATTAAATTACTTGAAGTTATACTTATATTCGAAATATTATGTTTATAAGTCAAATATATGTTTGTGTGATGTAATCCATCGACACCACATCGAGACAAGATATATACATTTTGCTGTATGCAATACATGTTAATGCCAAATTGAAACAAAACGGAAAATGAAAAGTTGAACACAATTTAAGTTCTCATATAGAACGAAGAAATTATTAATTGAATTTGAGTAGACACTTAGCACTTACCACTCAATTATAGTCGTCATCATAAAGGAATAATGGCATATAGAACTGAGGGCATTTCTGCTGAGTAATTAGTTTCCATGTTTATGGCAAATATTATTGGCTTGTCATTGGTGAGCCATTATGACTGTTAAATACAAAATAGTAGACAACGTAAATGCCCTCAGCAGACTGCAATAGCGTTACACAATGTGATGAGGAAAACAGAGCAGTATTAATATTGGCAAAGTCACACCACGAGCATCATCGCTGTTTTATCTACTAGCATATGGACTGTTCTCTTTGATAATAAACTTCGATTATGAATACATTCTGTGTGTGTAATGATTAAACAACCTATAGCAAAAAGAATAAAAAGGGAATTTTAACACAAAGTAAATTTGCATTAGTTATATAAAGCATCTCAGTCAACACATGACATAATGTAGCATATTTAAAGCTTTTTTATGTCCCCCAGTCTATACTGGGGGACATATTGTTTTTTTGCCCTGTCTGTTTGTTGGTTTATTTGTTTATTTTGGTCAAACTTTAACATTGGCCATAACTTTTGCAATATTGAAGATAGCTTGATATTTGGCATGCATGTGTATCTCATGGAGCTGCACATTTTGAGTGGTGAAAGGTAAAGCTCAATTCAGGGGTGTGATTTTTCAGCGTATTTCCGCGGATCGGGTTGTCTAGGGTCATTTCCGCGATTCGAAAAAAATGGGTGAAAGTACGACCGATTCCGCGGGTGTATTTCATAAGCGGCCCGAAAAATCCGCGGCCAGCGTAACCTCTCCGCATGTTACACTGGTATTCTGTCTTAGCTTTTTCTGAAACGAGCGATGTCATTGGTTGTTGTTTCCCAATCTTTAAATTAAAATCGGTCTTTTAAAATGTGTTTCATATTTCTTTGATGATCTGATTGCAAATGGCGCCTTTGTGAAGCACTAAGGAAGATGAACGAACGAATCTCACACAATCTCGGAGATTTAACAATTATTGAAAAACAAATTTAAATGGGAGAGGGAAGAAACAACCGTGGATATAAATCAGAAAGCGATACCACTTTCGGAATGGGTACGGAAGATGGACTGTCTTAGTAAGGCTGAAGTCATACTTTATTCATGTGAAACAATCTTGAACTACGTAACCTGTGGTAAATTGTCGTTTGTTGAACACTGTAACATTGTTGACCTTACGTAGAATTTAAAGGCATTGAACTCAAACGAAATATTGCCGTCATCGTTCACAGGTATCGGAACACTCATTAATTTTGATCACAATTAATACTGGTTAATTTGCGTAACATGTTAAGTGATTTTAAAAAGATTTTCATAAACAAATCTTGTTGATAAATTTAAGATGGTGTTTATTTAAATGTCTGTTTTAAGGTTTGTCATTGCGTTATACACGCGATTCGGGTAGTCAAAATCAGTCTACAGAATTTTCCTCCCCTCAGACTTCACCTCATTAACACCCCTGGTCATCCTTCAAGGTCACAGGTCAAATATATGGGGGGGGGGGGGTACATAGTGTTTCACAAACACATCTTGTTCTTCATACATTTTTGGTACACATACTTCTCGAGGATACATTTTCCTGTCACTAAGAAGCTCCTGCCTACATAGTTTCGGAATTTGAAAGACAAGAGCATTGCAGTTCTCAACAAATTAATGTCAGATTTAGGAAGCAACACAGAAATAAAAAGTGGACTATTTAAGAAAGGTTCCATTAAACGTGTCCAGTTTCAAACATATCTTGTTATTGCACGTGACAAAACAGTTAAGGAACTATAATTTATGAAAATATGCAATTGTTTTATTAAACAATAAAACATAATTAAAGAAGAAAGAACAAACATAGCAAACGTATGGTATTTATGACAACCATGGTTTTACCAATAGTAAATGCGTCGGTAATATCGATACTTAATGCAACACTGAGCCAAACGGAAGTGCATAAAAGTCATATATCGTTGTTTGGTCGCATACACGGTAAGGTACATGGCTATGTAAGTATCGTCGTTTGCATATTCGGTGTGATATCTAACATACTGAATGCGATAGTGTTAACCAGGCGACACATGACCACTCCTACAAACTACATACTGACAGCGTTGGCCGTTGTAGATTGTCTGCAAATGCTGACGTATCCCATGTATGAAATCTACTCATTGTTCTACACTCACAAGCGACTTGATGCAAACCATTCGCAATGATGGATTTACTGAATGGTCGTGCTAGCTATCTTCTTGACCACATGTCACAACATGGCGCTGTGGTTCGCCGTCTCGCTAGCCGTGTTCCGTTACATATTTGTTTTTCATCACCGGGTCGGAGACCGCCTGTGCAGTCTGCAGCGAGCGTTGCTGACCATTTAAGTTATTGTTATTGCCAACGTAATTGTCTGTATACCAAACCTCTTTCTATTCCGCGTTGTAAAACTAACAGACTTAGGTAACAACTTCAGCGGCTACCAGGTTGCCGACTCTTATCTGGTAGAAAACCACAATTTCTATAAAACGTTCATTTTCTGGTTCTTCGCGGTCATTATGAATGTGATGCCATGCATTCTGCTGACGTTTCTGAGCACCATGGTCATACTAGCCATGTACCAGGCCAGCAAGCTGAGAGTCCGTCTTCTGCAGCAGTCACGGCCCTCGGACCACAACGTCAAACGCAAGCACAACAGGACCACCTTGATGCTTGTCTCCGTCGTCCTGTTCTCTGTGATAACAGTGATGCCGTACGACATTCTTATTATGGTGAGCGTACTGAACAAAGACTTCCATAAAGAAGTCTATTCAAATCTCGACGAATTCAAGGATCTTATTATACTGCTTAACTCTGCTGTGATTTTTGTGCTTTACTGTATCATGAGTAAAAAGTTTCGGGACACGTTTAAAAACCTTTTTGTTGTAAACTTTAAATGCCACAAACACAGTGTGACATGACGTCTCAATGTCTATATTATTTCGCCGAATCCGGAAGTTACCACGCTTTAGACGCTACAACGTTCAGTCAAGTGTGACATAAAAATAAAGTTTTTAAGTATTTTGATAGCGATATGTAGTAGTACTTATTGTGTATAAACTAATTTTTCTGAATATACGCTTGTGAAATAGCTACAAAAGGTGTTTGCATGATACGGGTAAGGGTCTGATAAGCATCCTGATATGTTAAAGACATATGTTTCATATCATGTGTCAATAGCTAATGCTTTGATCATATGTTTTAATTTGCTTCATGAGCATTTACCTTTAAATAACATATTAATTCAGTAATACTTAGCAACAATATCCGTAAAAACAATTGAATCCCAAAATAATAAGAAATAATAAGAAATAACTATTTGTCTATAAATTACCTTTCAAACTAAATTATCCTATATGTTGTAATGTTTCGTTTTTTCATGATTATTTACTGAGATATTCTCATGTTGTCATAATTATATGTGCGTATTAAATTTTATTTCAGAATTGTTTTCATATTGGTTTCAGAATTGTTTTCATACTGGTAACATTCAAAATGGAAAAACACTGTTTAATGCTTTCCCATTTTTTCTATGAAAAGTATCAATATTGTTCTTAGTTTTACTTTTCCTGGTTACAGATCAATACAGTAGTACTGACAAATCTTATTCGTGGCATAAACGTTGCCTACAAAATGTTTTAGAATGAAACATTACTTTGCTATGGTTTTAGAATGAAACATTATTTTGCTATGTAAAAATTTACTAATAAAATTATTCCATTTACAATACATGTATAGACAATGAACCGTAATTTTATTACTATTTGCTGTTATATGCAAATGTTCATTTTGATGTGAATTATTTTAAAGCGAGACTATACGGTTTTGTCAACTATTTATGAATTTATATAAAATGTGTAAAAATCTTATTAAACATATATTTCAATATAAATTAAAATACAAGTTAAGAAGAATATGTTTCGAAAAATGCGAAATAAGCCAGATATTTAATTCTGAAATCGAAAATGTCTGTACAGTCGAATTCGCCAGCATGTGTATCATGCGTGTACAATGTGAATCTAAATTTAGTTTTACGGATCATTTAAATTTCCTGCAACGATATCTATTCATACGCCACACGAACACTAGCTTCGATCCTAATATAAAGACGAATGCTTTGGTTATATCTTCGTCACAATCGGCGCGGGGCGCTAATGTGTCTTTGCTGAAATTTTATAAAATTCGTCATCAATGTATATTTTTTTTAGCCTATTTTGTGTTATTGTAACATATTTTTATCAATATATTACAATTTAACACATATAAAAATCGTATAGTCTCGCTTTAAATAGTTTTCTTTTATTAATTATTGTAAATGACATTCACACTTTTTTGTCATATTTTGTTGTTCTTTCATAGAATACTTCACACAAACTATGCGTTTTAAATAACAGAACACATGTCTGCCTTAAGATAATATTTAAAAAGAAAACTGAATTTCCATCCAATATTTATATTTGTCAACGAAAGTGGTACATACAATAAACTTGTTTCACAAGTTTAACATTCAAAAGGTAAAACATATTTATATACTCATTTATGTCGTTCATAGGGCAATATGTCGTATTTAAAATTAGCGTTCTATCAAGGTTACATATTTAATACAGTAAATCTAAAATATCGCAAAAAAGACAAATATGTTAAATGCCATGATTATTTTGACTTCATAACTTAATTCCCAAAAGAACGTTTCGAGTTCAACAATATAAAGAGAGAGAAATATTTAAAAAAATACATAATAAAAAATAATAATTTGTTGTTTTTGTTAAAGTATCGTATTATATTGTCAACCAATCATAGAAACACGGCACAATCATTAAGCTTCTGAATAGCAAAAATGTAATTTGTACATAACACACATATTTTCATGTAATTGGATCAAAAGGGAAATGACTTTCCCCGCAAAAAAAATAGCCAGGTTTTGATAATTTTGAAACAAATCAAGCGATTTAAATACCTTGTTTGGTAAAATCTTGTACACTCCCAAATGTGTTCAAACACAACAACTCTACAGTTTCACCCATGAGCAGGTATATAACTCTCACGAATATCGTACAATTGAAGTCTGACTTGTATCCCTTCTTTAATAACAAAATCTATATGAAACAGGGCGACCCGAGTGAACCATTGTCAGCGATGTACTTTCTTCACGTTATGATTAATGAATTATAGCTATGATTTTTTTAACAAAAGTCATTAATAAATTCAATAATAATACGCTGATATTGTGTTTTTTACATTATCAGCTAATCTTTAAAACAGTCTTAACAAAAATAAATATTCAACAATACAAGAGACTTAAGATACATGTATGTACAAGGGGAATGCTTAATGGGTAATGGAACTGCTAAATGTGTAAACAGTAAGTCAATGGGAAGGTCAGTTGAAGTGAGCCAAATCGCAGATTCAAAGAAGTTAATCAAGTTGAACAAAATAGTTAATTGTATATTTGTGGCTAGAAATTGTTAACTTAACATGAACAATTAAATTCGGCAATGCTTGTCGGATCAATTGAGCCTTACTCACAACTATTCTATTTACGCTTTGGTCCAACGAATTTCTAGCAGTCGTCCTAGAAAACTTAGAAAAACACCTCTATATTAAGACACGTCTTTCGCTGTAATTGCTTTGTCTCAGAATGGGCGCCTTGCTGTCGTATTTCCAGAACGAGACTGCTGGTCACCTCAGAACCGGTTCTTCAATATCTGGTCACCCGTTCGCTCTATCGTAGTACACTGATGTCAAGCACTACAAATTCTAGTCCGACACGAATGCAATGAATCCTCTTCGGGCGCCCCCTCATGTTGGCGCCCGGGGCTAATTGCCATCCCTGCCCCTCCCTCGCTACGCATCTGGACCGTCACTCAACTTAATAGTGTTTCATAATTTTATTTAAATGTATGTTATTCCAACAACCAGAAAGATATAAATATTATAGCAATATTACTTATTTGATTAAATAAAAAATATTGTATGGAACTTAAATGTAGCAAAAGTAAATTGTTAAGAAACAACATAATTATTTGATACTAGTCACAACCATAATCCTTCAACTCAGTGTGTTAATGACTTGTCGCTTGGGTGTCTTTAAATAGTATATATACAAACACCCTGCAACAAGGTTTTATATCGTTGCCACATAACAAGGTCTTGTATCGACACCCCGCTATACAGGGATTGTCTCTAAATAAATAAATAAATATATATATATATATATACATATATATATTTATATATTCAATGAAAATTCAATTCAATGACATTTCAAAACAAAGTAAGAGCAGAGAGAAGTAACGATTTTGGAAAAAAGGAATGTACATAGTTTTAAGGCAGTAAAGATAAACTATTACTTTTGATTTACTATGGTATATATGATAAAATATTAACCAAAATTACAAAAAAATAACTGACTGAAAAGAGATACATAGACTGATTTAAGAAACTTTTAAGTCAATAAGTGGTATTAATAATAGCATTTTGTATAGTTAAATCTTCTTTTACATATTTGCATACATGTATAATTTCAAATTTACATTTTGATGCCAATAAACTATGAAATTTAACAACAGATGTGTCATATAATATATACGTTACATGTATTTTTGACGGTAGCATGAGCAACCACAAACGAAATGGAATTCATCCTCTATGTAACGTTGATTACAACAAAGGCAATAACGTTCTTCACGAGGGATATTGTTGCGTCTTCCGGTCTGGATTCTCAACGGGTGGGCAGATGCCCTTATTTTTACAAAGTATAAACGAAACCTCTTGGGCAATAAATCCAGGAAGTATTTATATTCATTAGTATTTTTAAAAATTCTGTACATATCTAGAATATAAAAAATATGAATATTATTAAACCATACAGCTTAAAGGTTTCAATAAGTCTGCATTTAAATTCACATACAAAAGAGTTACTATTAGCTATATTTGCAGTTTCAAAAATATGGGAAAATCCGTATTCGTTTAACATTTGCAACCAAATTGTTGCATCCTTTAATGCAATCGTACAATGCTTGGATAAACACAGTTTGTACAATAATATTTTTACTGGTAACAATTTTTAACCAATATTTAACAATGCGTACATACCTATTTACATATAACGTGTATCTGCCTAACTCACCATATACTGTAGCATTATACGTGTTTATTTTTACATTTAACAATCTTTGCAATATTTTTAATGGATGCGTTCGATCTCTTGATTTATTAAAACCCCATATTTCAGAGGCATAGCAACAAATAAACTTAACAAAAGAATCCAACAACTGACAAAATAGTTTTGGCCTAAGATCATACTGTTTACATTTATAAAGTAAAATATTCATAGCCTTAACGGCTTTTCCAACCAAATGTTCTTGATTTAAAGTGAAGCTTCCAGTGTAATTAATAACAGTGCCGAGATAATTGTAATTTTCGACGATTTTAATAGTTTGCCCATTATATGTCCATTTTTCATCTTGTCTAATTTTACCCCTTTTGCGAAATTTTTTTGTTTTTGTTTTTGAAGTATTCACATTTGGCCCCCAAGAATAACACTACTGGTAAAGGTTATCTAAATGGTTCTGTAATTCTTCCGGTGATTTGCCTAATATGGCCATGTCATCCGCAAATAACAATAACATTAAGGTTATGTCGTCTATATTTAAGCCAGACTTAGATGTGCTATCTTGTAAAAAAAAATCCAAATCTTCTACAAAAAATGAAAAAAGAATCGGATACATAACATCCCCTTGTCTTAGACCGACAGCATAACTAAAGTATTCAGAATATGATGCACACGACTTAACACACAAAATTCAACATTCTCATACATATTCTTAATTATTCTTAATAATTTACTTTGTATACCAGATTTGAACATTTTTAACCATAATGCACTACGATATATACCATCAAAACATTTAAGCAAATCAACGTATACAGCATACAAACGTTTGTTTTCATTTATGCTACACAACCGACATCAAGATATAAATAGCATCAACAGTTGAACATCCTTTTCTAAATCCAAATTGTGCATCGGAAATTTTAGCATTATCATCACAAAACAATTCGATACGTTTGTTTGAAATGGTTGTAAACAACTTAGAAAACAACTAAAATAAGCGTTATCCCTCTAAAATTGCAAACATCATCAACAGATATTTTGTTATGCAAAGGGATGATAATGCCTTCCGTCCACTGTTTAGGAAAAAAGCCAGAAACTAAAATGCTATTAGACATATCACACAAATGATTGGATAAAATATCAATACTTTCAAAAAAATATTCATTTGAAATAAAATCATTACCAGCCGCTTTATTAAGTTTTAAGCATTTAACTGCTTTTTTTAACTTCATCTACAGATATCGGTTGATCTAGTTCTGGAAAAGTACAATTTTCATCGTTAAAATCATTATTTGAACACAATTCTTCAGCTTCTGTTTTATAAGTATTAGAAGTAGTGTTACTCAAATTTTCAAAGTAATCATTGAATGCATTTAGTGAAATGATATTGCTATTTGTTTTGTTTTTAGATTTAAAATATTTCCAAAATTCTTTAGGCTTTTTACTTTTTAAACATTCAATTTCTATCATTTTTTGTTTAAATGCATTATTTTTCTTTTTGTTAATTAATTGCTTATAATGTCGTTTCTTTTCACATAACGTTAATCTATTGAAATCAGACTTAATCAAGTTATAGCATCTTAAAGCGTCATGGTATTGATTTCGTCCAATTATGTTATCGTAATCTAACCAATCGGAGTGTTTTGTACAACTGTCAACATAGTTTATTACTGTAAAAACTAGTTTTTGAAAACAACGGATCCGCATCGCTTAGGATTGTATTAGTGAATTTTTCTACAGCTGCGTTAATTGACAGTTTACTCGAACAATCGATATTTTCAACAATATCATTAGTCAAAGCGCTGAAAGCACTGAAGTTCTTCGCTATTGCATAATCTTAGACGCAACTCAGTTTTCAAAATAATGTTATAGCTTTTTATATCGCAAGTTTGAAATGAACATACCCCATTCAAATTTATAAAGAGTGTGTCTTAAAGCACAGAATGAGATGTGTTTTTTTTTCAGATCATTAATAAAAAAGATGATTTAAGCTTCATTTTTGGAAAACAGGGCTTAATGCATATGCATTAATTGTCATCCCAATACCAGAGACTGTCTTTAAACGACACCATAAAATCAGAAAGTTTCCTCATTGATTAGCTTGTGCGCATTGCACAGGCTAATCAGTGTGCACAGGCTAATCTTATTTGACATGCATTAAGCCCCCTTTTATTTTGAAAGCAGCCTATATGTACAGATTTCAATGATAAACACTAGACTGGCCAATGTCGTCTTACAAGCTGGTAAACACTTTTGATTAAATACACTCACTGCTGTAGTAGAGCAGACGCTCCTAGCATTTTAGCATTTGTCGTCTGCATAATTTTACTGCAGGTAGTGCAGACAGGCAGTGGTTATCGTTCCTAGCGTAGTAGACTTGCAGTTACCGTTCCTAGCGTAGCTAAAGCATACTAGCTTGCAAAATACACTCACAACCTTAGTCCTTCGCAAGCGAAGAACTTTAAACGGGAAAAACAAGCTCTTCGATTGAAGCCGGTGCTCAGCTTTTGCAGTCGTTAAGTTTCATATCGTATTCATCTATTTTTGAATAACTATTATTTATATATATTGAGAAAATGTTTGATAATATTGTATTTCAAAAATGCATGACTCCTTAGTACAAACGGTAAAATGTTTGTTACAATTCTCAATCATGTCAAACAAAACTCGTCTTTACGAACTACACAGATTATAATGACCTACTAAAGGACGAAGTTACTGTTAAGGAAATGTTAAAATTACAATTTCCGAACAGTCGGGACCTTGTCTCGAACATTAAAGCATTTTTAATATTATTAAATGGCAAAATATATTGATTTAAATTATAAAATTTGATTAAATTACGTGAAGTTATACTTATATTCAAAATATTATGTTTATAAGTCAAATATATGTTTGTGTGATGTAATCCATCGACACCACATCGAGAAAAGATATATACATTTTGCTGTATGCAATACATGTTAATGCCAAATTGAAACAAAACGGAAAATGAAAAGTTGAACACAATTTATGTTCTCATATAGAACGAAGAAAATTAATTGAATTTGAGTAGACACTTAGCACTTACCACTCAATTATAGTCGTCATCACAAAGGAATAATGGCATATGGAACTGAGGGCATTTCTGCTGAGTAATTAGTTTCCATGTTTATGGCAAATATTATTGGCCTGTCATTGGAGAGCCATTATGACTGGTAAATACAAAATAGTAGACAACGTAAATGCCCTCAGCAGATTGCAATAGCGTTACACAATGTGATGAGGGAAACAGAGCAGTATTAATATTGGCAAAGTCACACCACGAGCAACATCGCTGTTTTATCTACTAGCATATGGCCTGTTCTCTTTGATAATAAACTTCGATTATGAATACATTCTGTGTAATGATTAAACAACAAAAAAAGCAAAAAAAATAAAAAGGGAATTTTAACACAAAGTAAATTTGCATTAGTTATATAAAGCATCTCAGTCAACACATGACATAATGTAGCATATTTAAAGCTTTTTTTATGTCCCCCAGTCTATACTGGGGGACATATTATTTTTTTGCCCTGTCTGTTTGTTGGTTTATTTGTTTATTTTCGTCAAACTTTAACATTGGCCATAACTTTTGCAATATTGAAGATAGCTTGATAGTTGGCATGCATGTGTATCTCATGGAGCTGCACATTTTGAGTGGTGAAAGGTCAAGCTCAATTCAGGGGTGTGATTTTGCAGCGTATTTCCGCGGATCGGGTTGTCCTGGGTCATTTCCGCGATTCGAAAAAAATTGGGTAAAAGTACGACCGATTCCGCGGGTGTATTTCATAAGCGACCCGAAAAAATCCGCGGCCAGCGTAACCTCTCCGCATGTTACACTGGTATTCTGTCTTAGCTTTTTTTGAAACGAGCGATGTCATTGGTTGTTGTTTCCCAATCTTTAAATTAAAATCGATCTTTTAAAATGTGTTTCATATTTCTTTGATGATCTGATTGCAAATAGCGCCTTTGTGGAGCATTAAGGAAGACGAACGAACTAATCTCACACAATCTCGGAGATTTAACAATTATTGAAAAACAAATTTAAATGGGAGAGGGAAGAAACAACCGTGGATATAAATCAGAAAGCGATACCACTTTCGGAATGGGTACGGAAGATGGACTGTCTTAGTAAGGCTGAAGTCATATTCTATTCATGTGAAACAATCTTAAACTACGTAACCTGTGGTAAATTGTCGTTTGTTGAACACTGTAACATTGTTGACCTTACATAGAATTTAAAGGCATTGAACTCAAACGAAATATTGCCGTCATCGTTCACAGGTATCGGAACACTCATTAATTTTGATCACAATTAATACTGGTGAATTTGCGTAACATGTTAAGTGATTTTTAAAAGATTTTTATAAACAAATCTTGTTGATAAATTTAAGATGGTGTTTATTTAAACGTCTTTTTTAAGGTTTGTCATTGCGTTATACACGCGATTCGGGTAGTCAAAATCAGTCTACAGAATTTTGCTCCCCTCAGACTTCACCTAATTCACACCCCTGGTCATCCTTCAAGGTCAAAGGTCAAATATATGGGGGGGGTACATAGTGTTTCACAAACACATCTTGTTCTTCATACATTTTTGGTACATATACTTCTCGAGGATACATTTTCCTGTCACTAAGAAGCTCCTGCCTACATAGTTTCGGAATTTGAAAGACAAGAACATTGCAGTTCTCAACAAATTAATGTCAGATTTAGGAAGCAACACAGAAATAAAAAGTGGACTATTTAAGAAAGGTGCCATTAAACGTGTCCAGTTTCAAACATTTCTTGTTATTGCAAGTGACAAAACAGTTAACGAACTATAATTTATGAAAATATGCAATTGTATTATTAAACAATAAAACATAATTAAAGAAGAAAGAACAAACATAGCAAACATATTGTATTTAATATGACAAATATGGTTTTACCAATAGTAAATGCGTCGGTAATATCGATACTTAATGCAACACTGGGCCAAACGAAAGTGCATAAAAGTCATATATCGTTGTTTGGTCGCATATACGGTAAGGTACATGGCTATGTAAGTATCGTCGTTTGCATATTCGGTGTGATATCTAACATACTGAATGCGATAGTGTTAACCAGGCGACACATGGCCACTCCTACAAACTACATACTGACAGCGTTGGCCGTTGTAGATTGTCTGCAAATGCTGACGTATCCCGTGTATGCAATCTACTCATTTTTCTACACTCACAAGCGACTTGATGCAAACCATTCACAAGGATGGATTTAATGTATGGTCGTGCTAGCTATCTTCTTGACCACATGTCACAACATGGCGCTGTGATTCACCGTCTCGCTAGCCGTGTTCCGTTACATATTTGTTTGTCATCACGGGGTCGGAGACCGCCTGTGCAGTCTGCAGCGAGCGTTGCTGACCATTTAAATTATTGTTATTGCCAACGTAATTGTCTGTATACCAAACCTCTTTCTATTCCGCGTTGTAAAACTAACAGACTTGGGTAACAACTTCAGCGGCTACCAGGTTGCCGACTCTTATCTGGTAGAAAACCACAATTTCTATAAAACGTTCATTTTCTGGTCTTCGCGGTCATTATGAATGTGATGCAATGCATTCTCCTAACGTTTCTGAGCACCATGGTCATACTAGCCATGTACCAGGTCAGCAAGCGGAGAATACGTCTTCTGCAGCAGACACGGCCCTCGGACCACAACGTCAACCGCAAGCACAACAGGACCACCTTGATGCTTGTCTCCGTCGTCCTGTTCTCTGTGATAACAGTGATGCCGTACGGCATTCTTATTATGGTGAGCGTACTGAACAAAGACTTCCATAAAGAAGTCTATTCAAATCTCGACGAATTCAAGGATCTTATTATATTGCTTAACTCTGCTGTGATTTTTGTGCTTTACTGTATCGTGAGTAAAAAGTTTCGGGACACGTTTAAAAACCTTTTTGTTGTAAACTTTAAGTGCCACAAACACAGTGTGACATTACGTCTCAATGTCTATATTATTTCGCCGAATTCGGAAGTTACCACGCTTTAGACGCTACAACGTTCAGTCAAGTGTGAAATAAAAATCAAGTTTTTAAGTATTTTGATAGCTATATGTAGTAGTACTTATTGTGTATAAACAAATTATTCTGAATATATACTTGTGAAATAGCTACAAAAGGTGTTTGCATGATACGGGCAAGGGTCTGATAAGCATCCTGATATGTTAAAGACATATGTTTCATATCATTTGTCAATAGCTAATGCTTTGATCATATGTTTTAATTTGCCTCATGAGCATTTACCTTTAAATAACATATTAATTCAGTAATACTTAGCAACAATATCCGTAAAAACAATTGAATCCCAAAATATTAAGAAATAATAAGAAATAACTATTTGTCTATAAATTACCTTTCAAACTAAATTATCCTATATGTTGTAATGTTTCGTTTTTTCATGATTATTTACTGAGATATTCTCTTGTTGTCATGATTATATGTGCGTATTAAATTTTATTTCAGAATTGTTTTCATATTGGTTTCAGAATTGTTTTCATACTGGTAACATTCAAAATGGAAAAACACTGTTTAATGCTTTCCCATTGTTTCTATGAAAAGTATCAATATTGTTCTTTGTTTTACTTTTCCTGGTTACGGATCAATACAGTAGTACTGACAAATCTTATTCGTGGCATAAACGTTGCCTACAAAATGTTTTAGAATGAAACATTACTTTGCTATGGTTTTAGATTGAAACATTATTTTGCTATGTAAAAATTTACTAATAAAATTATTCCATTTACAATACATATATAGACAATGCAACGTAATTTTATAACTATTTGCTGTTATATGCAAATGTTCATTTTGATGTGAATTATTTTAAAGCGAGACTGTCGAATTCGCCAGCATGCATATCATGCGTGTACAATGTGAATCTAAATTTAGTTTTACGGATCATTTAAATTTCCTGCAACGATATCTATTCATACGACACACGAACACTAGCTTCGACCCTAATAAAAAGACGAATGCTTCGGTTATATCTTCGTCACAATCGGCGGAGGGCGCTAATTTGTCTTTGCTGCATTTTATGAAATTCGTCTTCAATGTATATTTTTTCTAGCCTATTTTGTGTTATTGTAACATATTTTTATCAATATATTACAATTTAACACATATAAAAATTGTATAGTCTCGCTTTAAATAGTTTTCTTTTATTAATTATTGTAAATGACATTCACACTTTTTTGTCATATTTTGTTGTTCTTTCATAGAATACTTCGCACAAACTATGTGTTTTACATATCAGAACACATGTCTGCCTTAAGATGATATTTAAAAAGAAAACTGAATTTCAATCCAGTATTTATTTTTTCCAACGAAAGTGGTAAATACAATAAACTTGTTTCACAAGTTTAACATTCAATAGGTAAAACATATTTATATACTCATTTATGTCGTTCATAGGGCAATATGTCGTATTTAAAATTAGCGTTCTATCCAGGTTACATATTTAATACAGTAAATGCAAAAGATCGCAAAACAGACGAATATGTTAAATGCCATTATTATTTTGACTTCATAACTTAATTTCCAAAATAACGTTTCGAGTTCAACAATATAAAGAAAGAGAAATATTAAAAAAAATTCACAATAAAAAATTATAATTGGTTGTTTTTGTTAAAGTATCGTATTATATTGTCCACCAATCATAGAAACACGGCACAATCATTAAGCTTCTGAATAGCAAGTAATGTAATTTGTACATAACACACATTTTTTCCTGTAATTGGATCAAAAGGGAAATGATTTTCCTCGCAAAAAAATTAGCCAGGTTTTGATAATTTTGAAACAAATCAAGCGATTTAAATACCTTGTTTGGTTAAATCTTGTACACTCCCAAATGTGTTCAAACATCATTTTTTTTTAATTTACATTCAAATTCACACAATTGAGTTTATTTCGATTACATCTGGTTTCTCAGTTAATTGGGCTTTCATGTTGACATGTAAATATATTTTACACCTCTGTCAGACAACTAAAGAAAATGAAATTTTCATAACACATTAATAAATTCTTTTTTTTTATACATTACTAAGTCTCACATTGTTTTCCTGTGGTCAATAGCCGTGCATAATTAAACATTTTCCTGAACTTAGGTTTAGTCATCTTTCGAATATGAAAAATAATAAATAAATATGATTGATACATGTTTCAGAATAATGCTAAACTTTAACTTGAAATAGGATGTTGTATTGGCTTGTATGATAGTTGACCTTTTATTTAGTTAAATAGTAAGTTATAAATTATTTTTAAGAAAAAGTGTAGTCTGTTATTCATATTTATTTTATAACATTTATGAAGAATTATTATTTAAATATTTTAATTTTATTTTGAAATACTTGTAACTTACAATAAGATGTTCAATATCGTCTTATAGATTTAAATTGTAAAATTTAGAATTACAAATAATATTGTATCAATAATGTTTAAGCATTTATTATTGGTACTAATAAAATTCCTTATTCAAAACTAATAGGACAATTGTTTACTATATGTTGTTCTGCATGAATTCTTTTAAATGCATTAAATGAAAAATTTGGTTATAACTCAGCATAATTATTTGCGAAAAAGAGCAAGTAATTTTCACAAGCTTAAGTAATTTATGTGTTAGTGTAAGAATGGGTGGGTGGAAACAGAAAAAACATCTGTCTGAGTGCAAGTATAGCAAATGTTTGTTCTTTAAGTGCCTTGATAAACAACATTATCAGCGTTACTATGAAAAAATAAATTTGAAGCGGATGCCTGTGCAGATTTAGTTTCTTTTTAGTTACTCATGAGGTGATTACTACGGATTGAAATTAATTAAATCCAATACGCTAAGAGCAATATTAATGTTTTGCATTTACCTTCCAAAACCGTTGCTATCCCTTTTTTCTGAACACATACTGCCCCGTTATTAACAAATGCCCAGAAGACACGTTTAGAACTTTAAAAATCTATGAGAGACGAGTTGATCTAGACTTTTTAACGTTTGGGAAACATGCAATATATGTAGTTTTATATTGGATTCCTATACGGCAATACATGTATTACTCAGCACAAGAAACTTTACCAAATGACACTTACTCTGAAAATATTGAAGAAAGTCTTAAATTCCGAATACTCGTCGCTAACTTTTAAAGCCGTCTTCTTATATAATAATAAGAAGTATAATGTGAATACATTCAATTATTTTTTCTATTATGCCGTGCAAAACCAAATGACATTATAAAGGTTTGCTCCTCATAAGAAAACTTTTCTATGAGCACAAATCTTAAGAAGAATTAAGAAAGAACGCTATGGTTATGTTACTCTGTAGTTTCTTTCAATGTCCCAAATGAATTTATGTGCTTTTATTTTACAGATGCGCTTCACAAAATTATATTAACGAAAGGGCACTTATTCTGAAAACATTGAAGAGAAAGTTATTCTCATGGTAAGTCCATGTGAAGTGCAACCCTTGGGAAATGGAACATGCTCAGTTAACTAAAATGCAATATAACTGTTCATGAATTTTTCTCATGGTTAGTCCATACCAATTTGAGCAAGCAGTATTCATATATTGACACTAAGTCATGTTGCTGGTTTTATAGCACATTAAAATACCCTCGACCAATACAGAAAATTAGAAGTCCCCTTTCAGGCTGAATACAAGTGAGGGGGTCTATGACGATTATTACACTAAGTCTTTACATGACCACTTCTAGATAGCCAGTATATATGGCTACCATTCCGACCTAAAATCGCCGTTTGAGGACTACCTTCTGTATTTACCACTTGAAAAAAACTTTCCTTTAAGATTTTTGCCGGAATGTTAATGTACGGTTAGCACAAAAAATAAAGGCGCTAGAAGTAGGTGTTTTTTCTTGAAGTAGGTCTGGCAATTGTAGCTGTCGACACGTGATAAAACGCCTGTTAGTGTCCATTACTCACTAATTTATTGTGAGACAAGCGAGAAAGAGGGTAATGTTATTGATATGAAATAGGAGCATGGTGTCACCGTAGGCAAAGAAATCCATACAGTATGAATTGATCTATGGAATATATGGCCATAGATCAATGTTGCTTATCCAAACTGAAAAAAAGGGAGTCCAGAAATATAAAATGAAAATTTGTTTCGTTTTGCCACTCGTTGTTTCAATTTAAATGACAAATTTCAAACACAGGGTTTCCTATAATTAAAGAGGCCTTTTCAAGGTTTGGTAAATTGACAAAATAGAAAAAAATCGCTTCGCAAATTTTCGTTGTAGTTATGATATTTGTGAGGAAACAGCAAAATTGAACTTTTACCATGCGCTAAAATATCCATTATATTAATCTTTTAACGATTTAAAAACCTGAAAATTATAAAGCGATGCAACGCAAAACGATTGAATATATACTTTGGAGAGTTCTATTGTTGTTGTTATATTTTGGGCTACAACGAGGATTGCTTATATGTAGTATAAAATGCATCACTTATTGTATGAGCACGGATGTCCGAGTGGTCTAAGCGATAGACTTTTACTCCAGGGGTCAGTGGTTCGAGCCCAGTTAAGGGTTACTTTTTTTCTTTTTTAAATTTTATTCTTGATTTTTTACTGGAGCTTGTAGATCGAATGTTTACATTTTTCAATATAAAGCATTTAATGACAAACTTAAATACATGCCAAAATCTGTGAAAAGGCCCCTTTTATTTGTATCTTGTTCAATAAATGGAATTAAATAAGTAGTATTGTCATCGTAGGTATCGTCTTTCTCGTAATACAAATAACCTATATAAAATACAGCCTAAACATATACGTATGCATAGTTTATATAGCACACGATTTTATTTGATGCCTTAATCATGCACATGTTCAATTTCATAGTAAAAAACGATACCTTGCGTTTTGATATTGCACCTATATAAATAAATCAGTTCCCGACTGCAATAATCATGATCATTCACAAGATATGCACACAATGAACTCCGTAAGTGACTTTATATTGACGACTAAACTGGACAATCGTATCGTCACTGCAACTCTGTGGTGTTGTTTGGGGCTCTGGAAAGAGCGGAAAGCAGAATAAACAATTTATTCATGCCTAACAAAAAAGTTTATATATATATATATATTAAGTTAAATATCCTTGCAAATACTATGTACATAGATGTTGTACTAAACCATTTGCTGTTCCTTGGAGTGGCAGACATAGGATGTTGGTCAGCTTATAAATATGCAATCCTTCTTACACGCTTTTGTAGCTGATCCTAGTTGTGTATACAACGGTTTTAAAGGCCGCAGTGGACTTACGGACATGCTGTTTCCGTTGCATTGGCGCGCTAATTTGATATTGCTTCGCTATTGTTTCGCTTAAGTTTTAATAAACGAAATATAGGTCGACAAAAGCATGTTCCATATTAAGAAATACGAGCTGCCTGGAGTTCACTGACATTTTTTTCGACAGAGGTGTTATTTGCGGCAACGCGTATTTACATTCGGGTCAAAAATGTTTATTCAGTTCAGTTGTGTTCTTTTAATATCAAAACATTCTCAACTATTTGTTAGCTGCATAAGCACGTGAGCATCCAAGTGATCCTTGCTTATGGCAATGAACACATTGGTTTACCATTAACTACTTTTTTGCTTATATTTATAAGCTGTTCAGAATTATAATTGCTTTTAAATTACCTTGGTATGAATGCAATGTACTTTGCGTGATAAAAGAATGTTTCTTTGATTGAAACGACTAACAGATCACTAATCAGTCTTTATAAAATGTATAATGCAAGTTTGTGCAATCTTGTTTCATCATTTCTTTATAATCAATATTAAACAAATCCTGACAAATCTATAAAAACATACTCTTGCAACATGCATTTAGCAAACGATTTCGTATCTTTGAATACAGGGATAAACAACAACATTTGATAGATAAGCTAGATAACAAAAGTTGCAACTCATCCCCAAGAATGCCAGATACATCATATAAAGGGATTTTTCAAAGTTAATATCACAGAAAGATGTTACAAAACTGAATGAACGATAAACAGCAATACTCAAAAACAATGTTCTATATTTCCCTTAAGTAATTAAATAATTTCTCGAACTTCGTCAGTGTTTCCAAACGAATGAAAACATTGAACACAAATGTTTGAACTTTAAAACTACCCAGATGTTATTTACAAGTTACAAATAATTTCATAATACGCAAATGCATGATGTACATATTATGATGTTTAAATATCAAAATTGTATGGTCTTCAAACACCAATGCTTAAAGGTGTGCAGCCTATAAATATCAGGTAAAAGTATGATTTTCGTTTCTAGAGAATTATTTTTTCATCAAGAAGCATTGTAAAAGATATTCCATCATCAACGCAATAATTTGAGAAATGTTGACGTATCTGTAAGTTATAATGTAGTATTGTTTACACTCTATGTATGTTTATATCGGAAAACTACCCACTCAAAATTGAAAATACACAGTCACGAAAAAACAGTTCTAAGTTACTTGAGACCGAGACAATTTTTAATTATCATATTGTCATATTGTGGCTTCGTTATTATTCTACATTCTCAAGCTAGATATGCATGTGAGCTACGTAGACACAATGCAATACCTTTATCAAAATTCAAGTTGAAAAGTTACAATGGCATTGACCTTGACCCGACTAGCTAAAAATACAATCACAAGGTATGTCTCCGTGCAAGCTAGCTACACCCAACGTTTTTCAAAATTCTGCAAATTTATTAATTGAAAACCAACTGCTACGCCGCCCTCCAGAGCATAATGTAAAAGGAAATACGTTGACTTGATATTTCCCGCGGAATAAAATGTGCTTATTGGTGGGTCGGGAACGAAAAGAAAGGGTTGTTAGAAGTTAAATCATACAAAAACGAAAAAGGCAATAAGTCTAAGAAATTAAAGAGTTAAAGTTCTTGTGCGTGGATAAACACCTCATTCATTAATATCTATACACCCAGAAAGTTTCATGTTGAAATCTTGCATCGTAACTGAGATACGGCCCCGACAAGTTATAACATACAAAACAACAAAGGGCAATGACTGTTATATAACAATGTACGGGATTATTTTTTTTATTGTGCATGACACTTACCTTAACGATATCAATACATCCATGAAATTTCATGTTGAAATTATATAAAGTGTTTAAGATATAGGAAAGATAAATTACATAATGAAAAAAAAATAACTCGTGTTTTAGAACGCATTGGGTTAAGGGTCTTGAGCATAGCATTTCGCCTAATTAATATGTGTACACCCATTACGTTTATCATTAAAATCTTAAATATATTATGATGATTAGCCCTAAAAAAGTAATGGAATACTAACGAACATAAGGACTATGTCCGCCGTTTAGGCGGGGCATTATAACCAGGATCTTCATTCTTTAGGTCAATTATATGTTAGCGAATTCTTTAGAGTGTTCTACACTTCAGCAAATATTTAGTCTACTGTTATTTTCGAACAATTTTAGGTTTTCTAACATCTCAACCAATAATGTAAGTTTTTCAACATTTGAACCCATGCTAAAGGTTATTCGGAATTTTAACTTCTGCCTTTTATTTAACATTTAAACCAATCATTTAATTTAAAACATTTTTTGAAATGGGGAAACAACTTAAAATTTAAGCATAACTAGACCAATTGTAATACAGAAGTTCAGTATTTCTTATTCATACAATAACAAACAAATGCTTGCACGATATTTCGCAGCGTTATCTGATACATCGAATTCAATCTTCAGCTAAACAAAAGACACCGTCTGCAATTTCCAAAGACATCTAAATTGGCGAATGCCTCTTCGTATACATCAATCTACTGAGGGCAACTATAAATCACATTGTGTAAATAAAAGCACCATTCATTCGCAATACCAACTTCATCAAAGGAGATGTAAGGCGACACGCTGCTTGTGATGTTTGTTGTGAACAATGTGAACACGGACTCTGGCAAGCGGGAACAAGTCTGGTGACAGCGTCAATTAATATCTGCTGCAAACCATGGCACCATTTGAATAAAATTATGTGAACAGACGTTTCACAAAATGAAATTACAACACAATGTTTTAGCAAGACACAAGAAAAGGACATTTAATCATAATTTAAAATAAAATTACATTAAATGTCATGTTTGTACTAATAAATGTATGAAAATCAGCAAGAATACGACACATCAATTCGGTTGATTATATTATTGTGTTACGTTTTATGAAAAATATCGTTCTGCAAATTAAATATTTATATTTTTATACGATTTAAAGAGGCACAGCATTTATTTAAAAAACCATATTCAGGCCTATTGGTAGGAAGTTAAACAAGATAGAAGGAAATAATATTGTACAGAGTATTAGATTAATTCAAGATTCTTCTAGAGATTGCATTTGTAAATGGCTTAAGTCAATTATCGACTGAAGAATTTACCGGCCGTTTAATTAATTAAGTTTCCATTTTTGCCAACAAGCTGTGTCAGTAAAGTTGCATGTTATTGATTGCCGAATAATTGTTGACGAAATAAAACGTCAGACCACTATATATGGGACGGGTAATTTCCCGAACACGATCCCTACAGGCCCTGTATATATATTTATTTATTTATATATTATATATATTTATATTTATATATTAAAGCTTAGAATTGCAATGAGAAAAAACAGTAACCCTACACTTTGTCATTTTAGTTATTACCATATCCATCCATCCGCATCCATCAATTAACAAAATGTATCCGGTGTGTGTGGGGGGGGGATGGGATATCAATTCAACAAATTTGTTTGTAAACCGAAGGTTGTCGAATCGCCACATTGTCACATTTTCACATTAGAATATGTATTAACATGCACGTAAGGTATATGATGATGATAACTTGTATTACAGTTTACCATTTTACGTATGAGCTATTTTATACGACATTTTGATTTTCTATTCTTTCTCCGCATTGTTGTTAATTTAATGATTGATAATTTAAGTTCAAATACAATTAACCGCAATATTTTTTCACATTTAAAGTTGTTAACCCCAATTCGTTTTAAACATATTGTCTGAACCATGTTTTTCCAGTCGCACTCTCATTAATCCAAATATTGAACAAACAACACGTTTTATTATGTATTAATCGATAAATTCATAATACCGTAATTACTGTAAGTTTTCGGACATTATAAGTTTTCGGACACCAATTGTTTTGGCCAAAATAATTATTTTTCGTCACTCTTATTTTTTGGACGTGTGCGTTTTTATGTATCATTAATGACTCTAAATTTTCGGACAGTATATTTTACAGCGCTATTCCACCAGATTTCGGCACTGTATTCGCTTATCTTGTGACACTTTGATCATGGGGTTTTAGAAACGGATTAAGGTCATGAAACCTGGGAGACGCATGCTTTAGGGCAATGGGCCATAACATTTGCGAAATTGGGTAAATAAACATGTTTACCGATAGAAACAATCGCTTCACCTAACAGCATTTTAAATATATTCCTATTAAAGAAGCAGTGTTTTTAATGATGTTACTTTTTATTCTGTATCATTTCAGACAAGAGTAAGCAAAGCTGTGAAGTTGTTTTTATTTTAAAGTAGGAACACCCTTGTGCATGGATTTATTGCTTTTATTTCAATATAATAATAATTTTCAGACATTAAATTGTTGTCTCTAAAATTTCGCACACCTGTCATTTTAGAATATTGTCCGTATCTAAATGTTCTGAAACTTAGAGTTATTACGGTATACGGTATACAAACAGCGTGTATGAAAAGGGAATACAAATATAAACAAACAAGTGATGATGCCAACCCTCGGAAATCCAGAAATGTTACAATATCTTGTCATAACTTTTTTTTAAATACATTAAAAAATTTCAGTTAGAAATTACATTCGTTGAACATAAACATTACCTGAAATGTATGTTGGAATACAAAAAACACATTGGGGTCACCAGAGTGAAATAGAAAAGTTCATGCTTCACAATCAAGGGTAACCCAGTTTGCCAGAAATGCCTACTTAATTTGAAACTTTAACATGTGAACGTATAGAGTTCGAATGTTAAAAAAATAAATAAATGAGGAGATGCTTATAATAAACTCATCAGCGTACATACATACATGTAATAAAAATTATCATGTTGGAATCCACTCAGTGCAGTAAGATTTGCTAACCTAGTTTGAAACTAAAAATTAAATGCGTTCTTCTATATATAAAATACTTAAGAATGTGACAAGAAAATTGGACATGTCATAGTAACAAGTAACGAGGCACATTTAATCATACAAACTTTAAGGCAAAGATTTATAAATATATAGTCAATAATAAGTACGAGTTGACTAAAAGCACGTACAAGTTGACCAAAAACGTGCGAGTTTTACAAGGTAGGAGTAGACCGGCACCCCTTCTTAACACTCAACATTCTTGCCTGCATCACACAAACAAAACAACTATTTATCCCCTTTTTCTGCTCACCAACAAGATTACATTTTGTTACTGGCATGGGTCTTAAACGACATCCTTGTCAGTAAACTTAATTGTCAAGCATCGTTTGGATTCGACCACCCGGCGAATGTATTTCCACGAGTCGTTTTCTTTTTTATTATCAATATCGTCCAATAGTTGACTTTTATAATTAACTCCAGCCACATAATTATCATCAACAATTACACTTTTATCCATCTTTCTTATTATAGATGGCGATTTGCTTTTTGCATCGAACACAGTTTAAGCGGAATCGATGTCATCAACATAAAATGAAGGAAATCAAAACAAAAATAAATATATAAATATATTAAGCACATATATCTGGAATAAAAGACTGCAGCAACATCCCGCTTTCTTATTTTCAATATGACTGTGCCAAACCATGTTTTGTATTAATAGTATACTTTTTTTCAAAATGATAAATATTTTCTTTGAAATCAATAACATAACACGAAAAAAACTTAAAAAATACGTTGTTACATCACTTAATTTCATGTGTGTTTATTACACTATATATTACCATCGATGCATTTTAATAAATATCACACCTGCTATTCTTTGTGATGCGTTGACAAAGGACCAATTCATATGTACTGTTCCACAAAATAGACGGACCATAAAACTTAACGTTAAATATAAAACTACTTTGCATTGCAAAGTCGGGTATAATTGAGCAACATGTGTCCTTAAATACACATTTAATTAAAAAATCAAATAAGACTATTATATATTACAATCACCATGATATTTCCTAAAGAAACATATTAATTTTTATTTAGACAGTTACCAACATGTTTGCACAGTTCATAATATTGCAGGCACTATGTCGAAACTTTTTTTTTTTAGAAAAAAGTAATTGAACTTATAAAGCAGATGTGTTTCACCCAATTTTCTTCTGGGGATTTTGTTTGTACATGACGTGTGGACATTTTGTCGTTTGATGAAATTTCTGCCTGTTATCTTGATTTGGGTTCCAATTTTGAAAAGTGATTACTGATTACTGACACATATTTAAGCAATTTGTAAAATTGATAAGCAAAAAATGTTTCTGATAATGTGTTTTTCTTAATTTCCCAATGGTATCGTTTGTATAAATTGTGTATATGTGATCAGCAATGCATCCAATATAAGGTTTTATAATTCAACAACGGTTTTGAATCATCAATATATGTTTTGTTTTTGTTACATTGTTTTGTTTTGCACTGAATGTACAAATTAATAACATAGTGATACATGTACCATTCCTATATGTTTACAACTACGTCCGAAGAGCAAAATAAAACAAATACTTTGCATTTATTGGACCTTATTTCTTCAAAAGTAAATAAATGCAATTGTGGACTGTACAACACAACTGTATTTTATGTCGCTATACTAATATATCGAAACCTGGACACAAGTTCCATTTGAAAATAATTCTTTTGTTTGTCAATTAGTATATTTTAAATACGATTAAACTTCAATTTTACTATGAAATGGAATCACCCATAGTGCAACCATACGCAACGTATACAAGAGCTTTTAAGTATTATTAATACAAATTGTATTTTTTGTTTTTATTTTTGTCTTGCTGTATTTAATTATGATATATGATATCCAGTACGCATCATTTCTTTTAATATTATCAAACATGAATTAATGATCACAATGGCAGTAACGTTTACCGAATACGAACAGCAAAAATACAACAATTTCGAACATAAATTTACGATATATCTCTTAACTATGGACACAAATCAAATCAATATATTTTGTTAACTTATCAAAAACATATTTATAAAGCAACACTATTTTGTAGAATGTTAGAATAATATTTATCGATACACCGTTCCATATAGATTCGAAATAAATTCTAAGCACATGTTTATTTCATCGAGAAGTTTGCAACTCGATGACCTTTCGTTTACATACCTTGTTATAATCATGTTACCTTTTTTCACGCAACCAAGAAGCGACCCGCGAAAAACGTTTTATGTTTAATAAAATAATAAATTTTAATGTTCGTTAATAAATACAGGATCGTTAATTAATACAGGATCTATTAACTATGAGGCAAACTATATTACTATATACGATAGTCGACTTTAGAATTGGTTCAATATTTTGTCTACATAAGTATATGCAGTCATGTTTAGTAACAGTATTAACTTGAAATGTATATTTTAATTTAGACATGTACCCACTTGTAAACGCATGTAATCATTTTGTTGGCAAAACGTCTATATTAGTTTATGTTATAACAAAATTATAATAGTAATTTAACTTATTAAGCAGATGTTATTCTTCCAACTTTATTCTGGTGATAGTGTTAGTAGAAAACCTGAATACATTTTGTGGTTTGATGAAATTTATGCCTGTTCGCTTAATTTGGGTTTCATTTTGTGGAGTGTTGGTAATCCGAGAGCTTAATTGCACTGATTGCCTTAATAAGCAACCAATCATTTTAACCAGACAAAACGTTAGCTTGCTTTGTTAAATATTCATTTTTGTTATGAAATGACGAATGTTGCGTATCTTAGAAGATCTCATGCAAAATACCGTATGGTTTTATCTCAAATAGTTCAAAAAATGTTAATTTTGTTATCTATAGAAACATAATACTTTAAAACAAAATGTTTAGTTTTGCTTTAACCACGGGACTGTTCCATATTATGTGTTGGCATTGAACTCCAGATAGGTGCAGCTTCTTTTATATTTGATATATATTATATAAACGCGGAAATATTGCCTAAACAGAAAACGTATCAACTTTATGATTAAAAAATATGTTGAATGATATAGTGTTACTTACTGGTAGGCGTTTATCCAGTCCCCAACCATTTTAACAAGTATTGGCTTGTAAAATAAAAACTAATTGGATAATTTAAACATCATAGCCTTTTCATTTCGCTCAATACAGTTAGCGCAGCAATAAACGTGTGATCCTCACAGTACTATTTGAATATACCAAAAGTTCAATAACAAATGAATATACCAAACCCAGTTTTGAATACCAACCTCTCTTTCTATTTGGATGGGAGCTGCGATAAGAGTCCATAAGCGTGAATGACAATCCCAATACGTCACATAGTATTAAGTCAAACGTATTAATGTACCATACTTGATGATAATTAAAACCCAGGTTGTCATTTTATTTACATACGATAATTTTATTTACCACAGCAAAGCGACACACAATATATCCGAACAGATAGTTTATTTGCCACTTAAGCATATACAGGTTATTATTACAAAGAAATAATAAATACGAAAGCGTCAAAATAACAACTCATGTGTATACATTTGAAAATTATATATATTTTTTGTGAGATAGTTGTATGCAAGAGAAGGCTCTTACTTGTTTAATGTTTATAATTCGTAATATATTGACAAAAATAGTATGAAGTTAGATATTATATTATGAGAGATATAGAAATATCTCCTCAAAAACATGAGATGTCACATTTTCGGCCACATACCTATCTACAGTATATTGGAATTGTACAACTGGAGGACCTATTACTGGCAAATCTCAGTACCTTTGAAACATGCATTAAGTACTATGTACTGAGTGCATAGATTCTATTTCGCTTGCAATGGTTTTGTATGTAATACGTTTGTCATTTTCGCGTTATTAAAATTGCAAAAAAATATATTAAATAATAACAATAAAATATGATTGCACAATATTGTTAAGGCAACCGCGTGTTAAAGTTATTTGTGAAATTGATAAGCAATATGATATGTTTCCGAGCAAAATGTTTCCTAATTTCCCAATGGTGTAATTTGTGTAAATTTTGTAAATGGGATCTGCAATAAAATCTATAAGATTTTTTAGAATTCAACAACGGATTTGTATCATGATTACATGCTTTGTTTGTGTTACATTGTTTTTCTTGCAAGGAATGGTATTATTTACCAAGTAGTGATACATGTATCAATCCTGAAGAGCTACGTTCGAAGAACAACATAAAACAAATAAGGTATTTGTATAACCTTATTACTAAAAATAGTAAATTAATGCAATGCCAATTCAAATTATGTGACTATGCTTCTCAGTAAATCAACATTCTTGACTATAGAGACACCACTGTTTTAATGTCATTACACTCATATATCGTATCCAGGAGACAAGTTCAATATGACAATAATGACGCTTTTCTCAAGTGTACTATAAATACATGTATGTCAATTTTTATTTCGATATGAAATGGCAACTCTGGCTATGAACCATCGAATAAACACTCGTATGATCATTTAACATCAATAATCTGTAGTAACATAAACCAAATTCTACGTAAAAACAGGAACCTTTAAGTAATACAAAAATGGTAGTTATTGTTTTTTAATTGATTTGCTGTATTTTATTATGATATATTATATATATTTTTCACTAATAATTTGCAGTTTGAATTATTCACAAAAAAGCAAATTGACGATATTTCCTTTAAATTTTCGAAAGTGTTATTTTAGATTAACAAAAATACTAAGTTCAAGAGCCTTAACTTTGCCACAAATCAATGGACCAGAATGAAACTCAAACTTCACAAAGTTCGTATTGTAAGCCATGAAGGTGGATTTACATAATAAAAATCAGCCAAATATTTCATAGCGTTTCATAAAAAAACGTCTGGTAAACGGTTATTATAGAGAACATTTCTAAGTCAAAGGCCCATAACTTCGCAAAAAATCAATTGACCGGAACGAAACTCACATTTTATGTGAAAGTAATTTATGTGGACTCACATACCAAAATCATCTAAATATATGGAGAAAGGTTTGTAAAGCATCCTCAGCAGAAATCAATACTGAAACTATATATTTATATATATATATATATATATATATATATATATATATATATATATATATATATATATATATATATATATACATATATATATATATATATATATATATATATATATATATTTATATATGCATCTATCGCTATTATGTTCTCTCCATTATTTCATCACTTTCCATTTCAGGAGGAATCAACTTAACCCTTATTATTTGTTCTATCTGCAAATCAAGACTATGGCGTATACATCGAGAGCATGGATTGGATTGTTGACAGAAAAAAACACATAAATACCAACGTCACCATATATAAGTTATATGTACACTCACAAGAAACATTTTATCGTATAAAAGGTGCGCACACGATTGTAAACAAACGCTTATCTGTCTTTGATTGTTCAAGCTTAAAACACTGTTTGTATGAACTAATAAAATGCAACAAATTGCCGAAAAATGCATAATTGCCAAGTCGACTGAAACATATTGATTACTTATAATAATAATGTGATGCAATCATTTACCAAACTAATACAATCTTTTATCATTTAACGACCGGCTATTCAAAATAGTAACGAATGCTTTCGGTTATTCAATATTTTAAATATGATGTAATTTGACGTGTTTAATTTTTTTTTAAGGTTTTCACACTTTAAACATATTCGTTATAAAACATGTTTACATATACTTTATGTTATTCAGAATGTATACCAACTCTTTAGCTTATTGAACATTTCAAAGAATGCTTTTGAACTAGATAACGAAGTAGATAGCTTATATAAAATTTTGACCAAGTCAATTCTGTCTTCAATTTGTTAGCAATAAGGTTAGGTTATCTCACAGGTGTACTAGCTCTTCGGGTTGTTCAACGTTTTAACCAAATCTTGAGGTTATTCAAAATTTAAACACATTCTTTAGGTTATTAATATGTCAACGAATGCTTTAGATTATTCCACAATTCAACAAATCTGTAGTCAACTGATATTTTCGAACAATTTTTAGGTTATCCAACATCTTAACCAATCCTGTTAGTTTTTCAACCTTTAAACCAATGCTATAGGTTATTCAAAATCTTAACCTGTGCCTTTAATTCAGCATTAAAAAACAATGATTAAGCTTTAAAGGGATCTTTTCACGGTTTAGTAAATTGACAAAATTGAAAATAGTTGTTTCAGATTCGCAAATTTTCGTTTTAGTTATGATATTTGTGAGGAAACAGTATTACTGAACATTTACCATAGTCCAATATAGCCATTATATGTATCTTTTGACGATTTGAAAACCTAAAAATTATAAAGCGTTGCAACGCGAAATGATTGAATAATTTGGAGAGTTCTGTTGTTGTCGTTTAAATTTACGAAACAACGAAGATTGCTTTGTAAGGTATTTAATACTTAGATAGTGTATACCCGGCGGAATAGCCGAGAGGGCTAATGCGTTCTAACTTCAGACTAACTCCAGGACTTCGGGGGTCACTGGTTCGAGCCCTGGTACCGGCTACTTTTTTTTCCTTTTTTTAAATTTTATTCTCGATTTTACTGGAGCTTTTAAGATCCAATGTTTACATTTATCAATATAAAGCATTTAATGACAAACTTCAAAATATGCCAAAATCTGTGAAAAGGCCCCTTTAAAAACAACACATTTTGAAATATGGAAACCACTGAAAATTTAACTAAACACATCGTCTGCAAATTCCAAAGAGATCTAAATTGGCGCTTGCCATTCTACCAGGGGCAACTATAAATCACATTGTGTAAATAAAAGCACCATTCATTCGCAAAACCAACACCATTAAAAGAGATGTTAGGCGACTCGTTGCTTTACATTTTTGTTGAGAAATGTGTGAGCACGAATTCTGACAAGCGTGAACAAGTCTTTGTCAATGAATATCTGCTGCAAACCAAGACACGGTTTGAATAAAATTATTTGAAGAGGCGTAGAACAAAATGACAAAATGACATTCAAAAACCAATGTTTATCTGAACACAATAAATGACTTTGTATTTTTAATTAAAAATGAAACTTTCATTACATAAATGCCCTCTTTTACTAAAAATATGGAAATGTTATGTAAATGTTTGCGAGACAAATATATGCAAAGCAACAAGAATATGATAATTTATATCAATTATGCTGGTCATTTAATTGTGTAATTCGATTACGTTTTCATGAAAGGTAATTTACAATATCATTACATGAATATGTTAATGATAAATATATTTGTATTTCATCTCAGGAGTTACAGCATTTATTGGAAATACCATATTGAGCGCGTTAATAAGTTAAACATGACAAAAAACAACAAATAACGTAATACCGAATATTAGAATAATTCAAGATTCTTCAAGAGATTGCATTTGAAAACGACTTGCGTCAATTTGCTTCTGAATAATTAACAGCCCGTTCACTTAATCAAGGTTCTACTTTTGCCAAAAAGCGGTATCAGTAAAGTTGTAAGTAATTGATTGCAGCAACCAATAACTTTATTCGAATTAAACGACCGAATACTATACGTAGGACGGGTAATGACAGGTAACACATCTAGATCCGTACATGCCTAAGAAGTTGCCAGCTACAATAAGAATAATAACACTATAATCATTAACTAAACACGTACGTATTTGAATTACCTTTTCCCTCCATATTTGAATACTTAAATAAGTATTGGCTTTCACACATTAAGCGTTTAAGTATTATGGTGTATTTAATGTATACTATTCAAACAGATACCCCATTTCATATTGTAAAAAGTTTGAAATTTAACATAACTAATTTGCGATGACGATTTCTGCAAAAATAACTTCAACATATATACCATTCCCATACAGCTTTTGCTGTTTTATGGTATCATACAATGTATCACTTTAATTTAAACCACATATTATTTGTTTAATAGTTTTTTTTTTTGCGGTATTCTGTTCTGCTATGGACAGTTGTATAAAACGGTCCACGATTTCAATGCTGAGAATATAGTGGTTTAGTAACAATTTAATCGAAACACTCCTGATAATGTTTCGGATTTTCATTTATATTGTATTAATTTGTTTTCTTATCAGTAATGGAATTGAAAGCATTTATTCAAACAAACAAGCTTTTCCCTTACGTTAAATTTGAATTAGTCATCGCGGGAGTTGGGTCGGATAATGCTATCAAAACATGAACTTGCAATTATGTAAAACTTCTATTCCATCGCTTAAGTGTGGCACACCAACTCGAACCATATTGGTTTGCTAGATATATCGCAACAAATAAACTTCTATTCCATCGCTTAAGTGTGGCACATCAACTCGAACCATATTGGTTTGTTATACCTTAGATATATTGCAACAAATAAACAAACAAAATCAGATTATTTTAATTTCAGTGTAATTGATTATTTTGCAAATTGCCAAAACGTAATTAAAATAAAACGTTTTATTGAATTTACATCCACTTGCTTCTCCAAATTGTGTTTGTAAATTACACACACCCAGTTTATCTCTGGAAGAAATTACAGCCTTATTTCAGCAAGTCGTTATTTAAGTTAATGAGCTGATTGCAAAAATATAATGCAAATAACAAAATCTGATCATAATGGGATACCAGCTGTTTTAACATAACAATTCAATAACGAAACAAGTATTATCCCTCGCCGAAGGTGGAGAGATATGGATCGATGTTGTTCGTTCGTCAGTTCGTCCGTCCGTCCATCCGTTTTCATATAAGATTTTAATGGGAAATTTCGTTGGCGTAAATGTATCTTTGGGAAGTGTTATCGCAAAAAAACAAACATTATCCAAAACTTTCTTTAATAAAAGTGAGCGCCATTGGCTATTTTTGCTTGATGTCCGTCTGCCACACAATTGACAAGGCTATATCTCATATCCCATAAACGATTTCAACAAGAAACGGCATAGGTATTTTGATTTCAATAAGGAAAATTTACATAAGAACCACAACCGTACACATCTAAAATGACCTTTATAGTGTTTGTATAATGTAACTATTCGGAAAATATATCTAAGATTCTATACAATATTTCAACACGGATGGATAGATATAAATTAGGAGAATTGCAATGCGTATAAACAATAACCCTACACTTTGTCATTCTAGTAATAGCCCTGTTCATCAATCTGCATTCGTCAATAAACACAATGTATTCAGTTGGGGAAATGAATTCAACAAATTTTGTTGTTTTATTGTAAACTTGGTTGCGTAAGGTGTAATTTTGCAGGTTGAAGAATCGACACATTAACACCTTTTCACACTCGAATATGTGTTAACATGCATGTAAGGTTTATGATAATGATAACTTGTATTACATTTCACCATTTAAATGTCAATGTAATCAAAATATTCTAGGTATCTTACTTAAAGATATCGTTTAGTTCGTATTTATTGATTATTTTAATATGTATGGCGATCAGTACTTAGTAATTTGTTTTTGTGTTGACTATCATATTTGCCTTTGTATTATTACGCGTTCCTTAAATTCTCGACATTCAACTACCGATCAAAACAGGCAGTCAATGCAAAGAAAAAATGATTAATAAAATATTTCGTGCAATAAGTGTAATTGTCATATGATTTACACATTACGTTAACTACTCGTAGTTTGTGATGTTTATTACATTTCATGTTGTCAGTTTCAAAGAAATTACACAACGAGATATTCTCAAATCGATGTCACCTTTAAAGTGGAGTCATTGTTTTTATGGTTGATAGAGCATTCCAGACTTCGTTTCATAGAAGAAAGGTTAAGCGGCACCGATGTCTTCAATATACAATGAAGTAAATCAAAACAGAAATACTATATTTGTCTTATATATATAAATCATGAAGATTTTAAATGAGAGAATTCAGCAAATACCCGCTGTCTTATTCAAAATATTACTCGTCTCTACCATGTTTTGTATTTATTTATAGACTATTTTTTTCAAAGAGATAAATATTTTATTGAAACCAATAATAGTTCAAGAGAAAAACTACACGAAGTTACAACATTTTATATCGTTTGTGTTAATTAATCTCTACATTACCACTGATTCATTTTAATAGCAAATATCATACCTGCTATTCTTTGTGATGCGTTGACAAAGGACCAATATATATGTTCTGTTCCACATGCTAGACGGACCATAGAACTTCACGTTAAATATAACACTACTTTGCATTTCAAAGTCAGATAAAATGAAGCAGCCGGTGTCCTGAAATACACATTTAATTAAAAACCTAATACGAATAGTATATATTATAATCACCATGATATTGTAATGCCGCAGCATTATCGTGTTTGGTTTAAATATGTGATGTTACACTTACCTGTGAAAACCTGTTTAAGTCGTACCTATTTGGTGCCCCCGAATTGCCACGACAGGCCATATCTGTTCATGAACGCCAGGATGGCCTGTCGCTCCAATTCCCATTCAAAACACTTTATTTTATAAGTATCCATTTTGTTTACATTACAAAACATGTTTTTATACTGTCCTTAAGCCGTTCTTAAGGAAAAGTAACCACTCTATTTTTGTATTGACACAGTCTTTTGTTGTTTAAATTCTAAAGAAGAACAATATTTTTTTACCCACGATGTACAAAATCCATGGTTATGTTAGTTTTTATATACTTGTTATACCTAAAATTCATTCTTTACAGGAATATGCAACTAGTCGCTTGTTTGATGACGTCATAATAGGCCGTGACGTCATATTTTCGTCACATTTAGCGCTTATTTTCTGTATTTTCGGCCACGGCCACGGCCATCGGCAACTTGTTTCGGCCATCGGCCACCGTCCTCGGCCTTCGGCCAACCTTAAGTATATAAGTAAGGCTCTCTTTCGGCCAAAGGACTCAAAATTCTAAAACTAACGAAAGATCATTGACGTTATTTAAAAGGCGGATTTGTGATAAGATGGTTAGCATTAAAAGTTTTATTAAACTAACTATAATGTTTGAGCTTTAAAATAAAACGGACACCTCTTTAACTCAAAGTTTGTGAAGTAAAGTAAAGAGATTTTCATTTTTAAAGACTTAATTATTATTCATGTTTATGATTTATATGCTGATAAAGCAACCATTATGCCTTATGTTGACATTCTAACTCTCACGTAGATTAAAAGGTTAAATAGGGAACATAAATAAAAATAATGCTCATCTCTTAGCGTTTATTTCGTTGATATGCTGTTGAACTTTTCTGTTCAGTAAAATTTTATACGTTCAGCAATAAACTGTAAAACATTACCATTCTTTCCTCTTCTTGAACAAAAGGAACGACCTGAGTCGTAACATCATTTTGGTGGCAACGGTGGAATCTGTTTTCATAACTGATCCAGTGATCGAACTTATCTTTCCGAAGAGACTTTTGTTTTCGCGGTTTTGAACACATTCGGTATTAAATAACAATACTATGGCCACTTTGCATCAAGTCCATATTGAGGGGGTTATCTCGATCAGAAGCCCGTACGAAAGGGACCAGACCCTTGAAACCGTCGATACCGTATCTGACCACTCCTCTCGGGCGTGTAGTGCTACGGGAAGTCGCTTCCATTCGTCATCCGCGCAGATGTTCGCGAAAATTGAGGGCATGTCTCGGGACATTGAACAGCTAACAAGGGTCGTTGGGTTACTTCAGAATAGGCTTGTTTCAACTGAAACATCGGTGATCACGGGTGATCGGTATGTACTTCCGGACATAAATGACAATGCCCTGGCTAGACAGCCTTTTGACAGCAGTGTATGTGATACTGCGCAAGGGCATGACCGCTCAATATTAGATCAACCATATAGGTCAGCGGGCAGACAAAAAAGGGGCAAGGGTGAACAATTCACGCCTTTAACCTCGCTTCAGGCGACCGCAGTAGAAATGGTAAGTTCAACAATGGAAGTAGGGACGAAACGGAACGTGGTCCTGCGCCGATGAATGAGAATCTCACTAATAAGACCAACGCCGCTGAACAAAGGCGGCGTGTCCCCACCTCGGAAACACAGTGGGATGGGGCGTGGCGTCAGACCCCAGGAGCATACCCGATGATTGGACGCGTAGAGGTGGGTAATTCCTTTAGAGAACTAAGCGCAGATGAAGTATCTGGGGCAAGGGGCGACCAATACCTTGCCCGAGGGAGCATCGCAGTAGAGGACAACCACGTGCACACAGCCCAGCTGCCGGTCGCAGTGCAGAATGAGAACATACATTCAATTTCCGCTTCGAGGGGAATGCATAGTGCGACATGGGGTTTTAGCCAAATGAAAATCCCCCCTTCATAGGTAAGGAAAACCGGGCAGTGTGGTTAGCCAAATTTGACGTCACGCTACAGTTGGACAAACGATGAGAGACTGGACAACTTGTTGCCTAGGACAGAAGGCCAGGCAAGTGCGTTCGTTTTTACCCAGTTGCCGAAGCGAGTTCTTACGAGTTATCGCGATTTGCTCTGTGAGCTGACTATCAGGTACTGGGTTATTGAAACCCCTCAAACTTTCGCGGCAAAGCCCAGTAAACGTAACCAGAAGCAAGGAGAGACAGCGGAAAAATATGACGCTGAACTGAAGCGTTTATATGATAAGGCACACCGAGATCGTGCTCATGGGATTCGAAACGAAGATTTGGTAAGGAGTTCCTGGATGGATTGCTTGATTCAGACGTTAGGTTCGACGTCGAATATCACAAAGAATCCAAAGATCTAGAGGAGGCCGTGTTTCAGGAAGTGAACCTAATTCAGGTAAAGAATGGGTGTAAGCAGGACCATTTTTACAGGTCTCACGCCAGACGTACAGTGGACGACGGTACTTACGAACAGGTGGAACAGGTGAACAGAGTGCCGGAAAGCAAACCAATTAAGCGCATGGATGTCCCAAATCGAAGACTAAATGCATCAGGGAGCGAGCAACCTGAAGGTGATCAGCACGAGGTACTCAACCAGATACTGGCCCGGTTGAAGAAGCTTGAGGATACAGATGCAACCGGCCCGTTTAGAAAAGGGGTTAGACTGAACGTGGAGTGTTATAAATGTCATAACAAGGGTCATTACGCTCGGCGCTTGGGAATGCCTATCAAGGAATGGGAGTGAGGGGAAACAGCAATGTCCAACTAAGGTCCAGGCCGAAGTGAAGCATTTATACGGGCAAGGACCCTCTCTTGCACCCGAGGAGAGGTCCAATTAGACGCGTTTGTTACAGGAAATGAATGCCAATCAGATAATCAGTACAGTGACATGATGTCAAAACTTGGGCATAGTGATTTTGACCCTAAATTGGGTAACGGGGTGTACTTGCGGGGTTCCGTAGAATGGGTGCCGATAGCCTTCACGGCTGACACAGGCTCATCAAGGACGATAATTGCACATAGTGTATTCAGCCAAATACCGGAGGGCAAGAGACCTGTGTTGAAGTGGAGCGCTTCGTTGATGGGAGCTGGGGGCTCAACCATCTGTGACCAGGGAACCGCACGGTTAAATCTTTGCTTGGGCAACGTGGAGCTGCAGTGCGATGCTGTAGTTGCCGAGATAGGGGACCAGGCGTTGCTGGGGTACGATGTCCTAGTGGGCAGAGAACATGGTCCAGCTGACTAACTGTTAAGTAAGGGTGTTGTTGTCCTTGGTGGAGCAGGAATACCGTGCTTTAAGAAGGCAGTTGAGTCTCGTTACAGAAAGGTTATAGTCGCAGAAGACGTCACGGTACCGGCCAAGTCTGGGGCTTTGGTTTATGTTTTCGTAGGTTGCAGAGAAAGCGATGACGATGATGCCGAGCTGAGTACTTAATAGAAGCAACAGATGGCTTTAAAGACAGGTATCATCTCATGATGGGCGCGACCTTGGTAGATATCAATCAAGCCGTTACATGCAAGGTAAGGGTTCTCAATCCGCAGGCGGCTGTTGTTGCTCTGAAGCAAGATGCTGAGATCGCGCGTGCAGAGAGGATCGATATGGTCGTAAGTGTATTAACAGAGAAGGAAAACGAAGGCGAGGAAAGCCTAGCAAGGGTTCGCAGGGTCCAGGGTAAGGAATCCCCAGTCGTCTCGTGCGAATGTTATGTTTCCCAAAGCGAGCGATGCAGATGTCCCTGTCCATCTGACAGGGTTGTATACAAGATCAACGCTGGGTAAAACGGACGACGAAAAGAGCATGGTGGCTGGCTTATTGGTCAAGTACAGTGACACCTTTTCGAAGGATGATTGAAATCTGGGTCTTACGCATTTGACAGAACACCCTATTAACACCGAGGACGCCGCTCAGGTTAAGCAGTGCCATCGGCGTGTTCCGTTGGCCTACGCTGACGAGGAGAAAAATGCTATCGAAGACCTTATGCGAAAATGGGTCATAAGAAAAAGTACCTCATCTTGGGCAAGCCCGATCGTGTTGGTTCGTAAAAAAACGGTGCGGTAAGCCCATACATTGACTACACACGGGTAAACGCCCTCGTAAAAGCCGATGGTTTTCTTTCACCCAGGCTCCATGACTGCCTTGACGCGGTGTCTGGGTACCAGTACTTTAGCAGTTTTGAAGTCACTTCCGGGTACTTTCGGATACCGCTAAAGGAAGAAGACATCCCGAAAAGCGCGTTCGTGTGCAAGTTTGGCCACTATGAGGTTACAAGCATGCCGCTCGGTCTAAATAACGCAGCTAGCACGTTTCAACGGGCGATGGAGCTTGCTCTGCAGGGATTGTAGTGGGAAACTTACCTAGTCTTTGTTGACGACATCATCGTGTTTGGCGTATATTCGACTCAGCATATGAGCAGGGAAGACGAGGTGTTGAGTCGTATTAAAGATGCAGGCTTGAAACTATGCCCAGATAAATGCAACTTTTTGTAAACGGAGCTAACATTCCTCGGACACGTCGTGTCCGCCGAAGGCATTAAGCCTAACCCAAATAATGTAGCCAAGGTGATAATATGGCCAGTCCCCCAAACAGCAAATCAGGTAAAGCAATTTGTTGCAACCGCCTCGTACTACCGTCGTTTTATTAGAGACTATGAAAAGATTGCAAAGCCCATGGTGGCCCTGACGGCAAAGGGTGCAGAGTTCGCGTGGAACGATTGTTTTCAAACTGCGTTTAATGATCTGAAACAAGCGCTGGTGAGCCCGTTAGTAATGGTGTACCTTAAAGATGGTTGTACGTTTTACTTGGACGTGGATGCCTCAGGAATTGATATTGGCGCGGTGTTGGCTCAGATACAGGATGGACGTGAACGCGTAATAGGGTACGCGAGTAGGTCTCTCCATAAGGCTTAGCGAAATTATTGCGTAACTGAAAGAGAATTGCTCGCTGCAGTATTCTTTATACGATACTATAGACAGTATTTACTGGGACGACACTTCATTGTTCGTAGTGACCATAAGTCGCTTATCTGGCTATTTATCTTCAAGGAACCAAACGGCAAGATAGCGCGATGGCTTGAGATAATAGCTCCATTTGACGTTACCATCGAATATCGCATGGGTTCCAAGCAACCCCACTGTGATGCACTCAGTCGGTTGTGCGAGTCCCCTTGCGCTTGCACGTGCAGCGAAGTGGACACCACCGAACCCCTCAAATGTGGCCCCTGTCGAAAATGTCGGCGGCTTGCGGAGTGCATGGAACTAGTGTGGCCAGGTAAATTCCCGGATAAATTTGGATGTACAGTAAATCGGGAAACGTTCATTCGGACGTGCCCCAAGATCTCACCCCTGTCAGGACAGTTACCCAGGTTTAAGCCGGCACCTTTGCTGAAACGGCACCTAAAACACAGGACCCGCCTTGGCTTCGTGTGTACACACCTGAGCAAATGGCAAAAATGCAGCTACAGGACCGAGGTATCAGCGTCATTTACGTTACTATTGGGTCATATGGGATACTCTCTGCATAAAGGAGAACGTGCTGTATAAGCAATACAAAAGTACGGATGGTACTCAATACCGACTTCGGCTTATTGTCCCCTCAAGCTTACGGAAAGAGGTGTTACTGCTCTTGCATGATGCATTGCCGGCCGGTCATTTTGGCATCAAAAGAACTAAGGCCCTTATAGGTCAGAGTTTTTACTGGAACGAGGCAAAAGTCGATGTCAGGCTTCATGTCCATGGCTGCGACAAATGCCAGTCTGATAAGAAGCTGACAAAGAAGCCGAAGGCTCTTCTGGGACATTCAAAGGCTGGTGCTTCCTGCGATATCGTAGCTATTGATTTTACAGGGTGCGGCGTTTGAATGTAGAGTTTTGAAGGAAGTTTGCGCTCTTTTGCAAATTAGGAAAACGCGTACAAGTGCCCGCAACCCACAAGGCAACGGCCAAGTAGAGAGATTTATGCGAACATTTATACGTAAGGTTCGTGTCTTCCTGGTAGGAGAGCAAGGCGCCTGGGACGAAAACCTTGGCTGACTGGCCGGTGCATACCGATGCACCATCCAGGAGTCAACTCGCCTCACGCCCAACATGCTGGTTCTAGGTTGAAAAGTAGGTATGCCGGCTGACGTAATATTTGGCGTCAGTACCGAGTTCAGTACCTAGCGAAACAATCCCACAAACTACGCGGCGCTATTGCGTTTAAGACTCGCGCAGGCACACGAGGTCGCACGTAAGCATCTTCATGAAACTGCAAGCTCGAGTAAGGAGATATACAATGCAAGAATGCATTTCCACCAGTATCATGTCGGTGATTTGGTGTGGTGCCTTCATGAGACGCGTTCGATTAGTGTGTTCCCAAAGCTGGAAAGAGCATATGACGTTCCACACTTGATCGTGAAAAGAAATTCGCCTATAAACTTTGAGTTACAAATCAACTGAGACGGCTTTAAACGCGTCGTACACCATAATAAAATTAAGCTATACTCCGGTCGTGAGCCGCCGAACTGTGTATTGCGAGCTCAGAAACTTTTAGCCCGCAAGTAACTGCAACCTTCTTGGTGCACGCAGTCTAACGTTTAATGAGCTCGTGAGGTTTTCACCTTCGTTAACTTAACATTTAAAGACGCGCACAGATAGACATCATGGTTGCAGTTGAGAGCAGTTGTACATGGATGTTTGATTGCTATTTTAGGACAAGACTCAGCCACTGGATCGACGGGTCTACCGGTGTCGAAGATGTCCTCGTTTTGGACGAAGGAACAGAATCGTTTCACACGTCATGCGTGATCACATACCTGCCAACAGGGTTCCGTTTTACTGCACCCTACGCAACTTCAGTTGTCAGGATGCTGCAACGCTTAAAAGCCACATCCAGAGAGATAAGCGCCACCAGAGGGAGGAGGCGGTGGCAGGTAGGAAGCACTATTTGACATGGCTGAAAAAAGCTGAGTATCCCATTTTCGTTGGCGACTCGGACATCATATGGCTTTCCCGCGAATAGAGTCAGACCTTGCTGAAGTCCATAGATGACTCGGCTATTGACGTATGGTTCGACCAGGAGGATACAACACCCATGACCCCATCCGCGGGGCCGCGGGCCTGCTGCCTACGTGCCGTCGACGGTTTAGTCGGTGGTAGTGTTCGGACGAACCAATAGTATAAGCCAGTCGATGTCGACCGCACAGCCTGTTGATCAGCTAAGGTAGGTTTGGACCCCAGGCAGATTACTTGGACAAGTCGTCATCTTGCACTCTTGACTCCGCGTTTGCCGTGGCCACGCCGGTGGTTCATCGAACTACAGAAGCTTTTGGTCCGGTTGTAAGAACAAGCCTTCCACTGCCGGAGTCTACGTTTGCACCAAGCGGTGCAGCACGTACCTTGTCGAGAGCCTCCTTGGACGGCGCTAGCGCGGCAACAGAGTCCCCCCTGCAACCTGATGATTACGTGTCTCCATACTCGCCCATTATGCCGAGTAACTTTCCCAGCTTGGATCTGTTGGCTTCGGAAACTGTCAGCTTTGCAGTCTACAATGCACACGTCCTCCGAACGGCGTCCATTCCTGCCTGAGTTGCCCTTGCCCCAAACGTCAATCCTTAAACCCCCCTTGAAGATGACACCTGCGAGATCGTCGGCGCTATCTACTTCCTTTCTGGACGAGCACGTCAATGTTTTGCCGAATGTTTCGGACATGTGTGATCCACTTGTTTTGGTTTTTTCGGAGACCGTCGTGAACAGGCCTGGATCTCGGTTAGTTCAGAAGAGAACTCAGACGGATTTGCCGTCAAGGGCGGAAGAACTCCTCAAAATGATGCTGGAAACCATGGAAGAGCATCTGAGGGCTGCAGTCTGGACTGAGCGAAAAGTGCTCAGCGTGCTTGAAGAGGTCAGACGCATCGAGAGGAGGCTAGACGTTAAGGCCAGTGCGCGAGAGCAGTCGTCTGGTAGGATACAAGCAGCAAGCGGCGGCGCATCTATGACGGCGATAATCGATCGACCTTGAACAACGTTGTGCGGAAAGTTAAGAGAGCGGAACCAACCCTGAGCGCAAAACTTCAGCAATGACAATGATAACTTGGAAAACTGTTATCGCAATAAGACATACATTATGATCTACCAGTGCCCGTGTGTTTATGTGTATGTGAGTGTGCAAAGTGACGTTTTAGTGAACTTTTAAACATTAACATTAGGAAAATAGAGTGGACTTAACCTTTCAAGTTTAAATAGTTTTTTGTTTAAATTTTCTGCGTTTAGTGTTAAATGTTTCACTTGTGGGGGGTACTGTAATGCCGCAGCATTATTGTGATTAGTTTAAATATTTGATGTTACACTCACTTGTGAAAACCTGTTTAAGTCGTACCTATTTGGTGCCCTTGAATTGCCACGACAGGCCATATCTGTTCATGAATGCCAGGATGGCCTGTCGCTCCAATTCCCACTCAAAACACTTTATTTTATATGTATCCATTTTGTTTACATTTCAAAACATGTTTTTATACTGTCCTTAAGTCCTTCTGAAGGAAAAGTAACCACTCTATTTTTGTATTGACACGGTCTTTAGTTGTTTAAATCCTTAAGAAGAACACTAATTTTACTCACGATGTACACAATCCATGGTTATGTAAGTGTTTATATACTTTTTATACCTAAAATTCCATTCTTAACAGAAATATGCGACTAGTCGCTTGTTTGATGACGTCATAATAGGCCGTGACGTCATATTTTCGGCACATTAAGCGCTTATTCTCTGTATTTTCGGCCACGGCCACGGCCATCGGCAACTTGTTTCGGCCATCGGCCACCGGCCTCGGCCTCGGCCTTCGGCCACCCTTAGGTATATAAGTAAGGCTTTCTTTCGACCAAATGACTCAAAATTCTAAAACTGACGAAAGATCATTGACGTTATTTAAAAGGCGGATTTCTGATAAGATTGTTAGCATAAACATGTGATTCCTTATTTAGTAAAGAAATACAAAACATTGTTATTTTCAACTTTAGTGCAATTATTTAAGAAATGACTTAAGATGTTTCTGGAATACCCCAGATGTGATTAATCCAATTCCATCTGGGGATTGTGTTTGTAGATGACATGTGGACATTTTGTCGTTTCATGAAATTCCCGCCCGTTCGCTTAATTTGGGTTCTAATTTTGAGGAGTGATTGTAAACAGAGAACCAAATTACATTGATTGCCACAATAAGCCCCCAATCAATTTGACCAAACACAACAGTTCACATACTACAGAAGAAACACTAAATTTGTTTGAGGCAAATCAAAGTACATGATCTTTAAACTGGTTGCTAGCTTGCTGTGTTGAATAGACATTTTTGTTCCCGATTGACGAATTACGAAATGTGTAATTCAGTTTTTTTACCAGCTAATAAACGTCGGCAAACATAATGTTTTGCACACTGTTCCGTGATGTATGTACTTAAGAAGATCGCATGTATGATGTTATGTCAAATTGTTTAAAAGAACGGATTTGCAACTTGTTGAAAACGTGAATATAGTTTCTTTTTGAAACACAATAATTCGGCACATTAAGCGCTTATTCTCTGTATTTTCGGCCACGGCCACGGCCATCGGCAACTTGTTTCGGCCATCGGCCACCGGCCTCGGCCTCGGCCTTCGGCCACCCTTAGGTATATAAGTAAGGCTTTCTTTCGACCAAAGGACTCAAAATTCTAAAACTGACGAACGATCATTGACGTTATTTAAAGGGCGGATTTCTGATAAGATGGTTAGCATTAAAAGTTTTTTTAAATTTACTTTAACGTTTGAGCTTTAAAATAAAACGGACACTTCTTTAACTCAAAGTTTGTGTAGTAAAGAAAAGAGGTTTTCATTTTTAAAGACTTAACTATTATGTATGTTCATGATTTAAATGCATATATAGTAACCATTATGTCTTATGTTGACATTCTACCACCCACGTAGATTAATAGGTAAAATAGCGAACATAAATAACAATAATGCTCATCTCTCAGCGGTTATTTCGTTGGTATGCTGTTGAACTTTTCTGTTCAGTAAAATGTTATACGTTCAGCAATAAACTGTAAAACATTACCGTTATTTCGTCTTCTTGAACAAAAGGAAAGACCTGAGTCGTAACAATATATCTTTCAAGAAACATGTTTACTTTAATTTAGAAAGTTATGAACATGTTTACAACATTTTATTATATTGCAGGCCATAAGTCAATATTAGTTAAATTTTGAGAAAACGTTATTTAACATATGAAATAGGGGTCGTATTCCAGAAGCATCTTAAGTTAAATTTTATTCTTATCCTTAAAATAGGAAAATTTTCTTTAGTGTTTCATTTCATATTGCAATAGATTGGCATCATTATATACATTCAAATAACATCATTATGCCAATGTAATTTTAGGAATACCAAAAAACATGTGATTCCTTATTTAGTAAAGAAATACAAAACATTGTTATTTTCAACTTAAATGAAATTATTTAAGAAATGACTTAAGATGTTTCTGGAATACCTCCCCAGATGTGATTAATCCAATTCCATCTGGGGATTGTGTTTGTAGATGACATGTGGACATTTTGTCGTTTCATGAAATTCCCGCCCGTTCGCTTAATTTGGGTTCTAATTTTGAGGAGTAATTGTAAACAGAGAACTAAATGTAAATGACATTGATTGCCACAATAAGCCCCCAATCAATTTGACCAAACACAACAGTTCACATACTACAGAAGAAACACTAAATTTGTTTGAGGCAAATCAAAGTACATGATCTTTAAACTGGTTGCTATCTTGCTGTGTTGAATAGACATTTTTGTTACCGATTGACGAATTACGAAATGTGTAATTCAGTTTTTTTACCAGCTAATAAACGTCGGCAAGCATAATGTTTTGCACATTGTTCCGTGATGTATGTACTTAAGAAGATCGCATGTATGATGTTATGTCAAATTGTTTAAAAGAACGGATTTGCAACTTGTTGAAAACGTGAATATAGTTTCTTTTAGAAACACAATAATTCGGCACATTAAGCGCTTATTCTCTGTATTTTCGGCCACGGCCACGGCCATCGGCAACTTGTTTCGGCCATCGGCCACCGGCCTCGGCCTCGGCCTTCGGCCACCCTTAGGTATATAAGTAAGGCTTTCTTTCGACCAAAGGACTCAAAATTCTAAAACTGACGAACGATCATTGACGTTATTTAAAAGGCGGATTTCTGATAAGATGGTTAGCATTAAAAGTTTTATTAAATTTACTTTAACGTTTGAGCTTTAAAATAAAACGGACACTTCTTTAACTCAAAGTTTGTGTAGTAAAGAAAAGAGGTTTTCATTTTTAAAGACTTAACTATTATGTATGTTCATGATTTAAATGCATATATAGTAACCATTATGTCTTATGTTGACATTCTACCTCCCACGTAGATTAATAGGTAAAATAGCGAACGTAAATAAAAATAATGCTCATCTTTCAGCGGTTATTTCGTTGGTATGCTGTTGAACTTTTCTGTTCAGTAAAATGTTATACGTTCAGCAATAAACTGTGAAACATTACCGTTATTTCGTCTTCTTGAACAAAAGGAAAGACCTGAGTCGTAACAATATATCTTTCAAGAAACATGTTTACTTTAATTTAGAAAGTTATGAACATGTTTACAACATTTTATTATATTGCAGGCCATAAGTCAATATAAATTAAATTTTGAGAAAACGTTATTCTATATATGAAATAGGGGTCGTATTCCAGAAGCATCTGAAGTTAAATTTTATTCTCATCCTTAAAATAGGAAAATTTTCTTTAGTGTTTCATTTCATATTGCAATAGATTGGCATCATTATATACATTCAAATAACATCATTATGCCAATGTAATTTTAGGAATACCAAAAAACATGTGATTTCTTATTTAGTAAAGAAATACAAAACATTGTTATTTTCAACTTAAGTGCAATTATTTAAGAAATGACTTAAGATGTTTCTGGAATACCTCCCCAGATGTGATTTATCCAATTTTATCTGTTGGATTGTGTTTGTAGATGACATGTGGACATTTTGTCGTTTGATGAAATTCCCGCCCGTTCGCTTAATTTGGGTTCTAATTTTGAGGAGTGATTGTAAATAGAGAACTAAATGACATTGATTGCCACAATAAGCCCCCAATCAATTTGACCAAACACAACAGTTCACATACTACAGAAGAAACACTAAATTTGTTTGAGGCAAATCAAAGTACATGATCTTAAAACTGGTTGCTATCTTGCTGTGTTGAATAGACATTTTTGTTCCCGATTGACGAATTACGAAATGTGTAATTCAGTTTTTTTACCAGCTAATAAACGTCGGCAAACATAATGTTTTGCACATTGTTCCGTGATGTATGTACTTAAGAAGATCGCATGTATGATGTTATGTCAAATTGTTTAAAAGAACGGATTTGCAACTTGTTGAAAACGTGAATATAGTTTCTTTTAGAAACACAATAATTCGGCACATTAAGCGCTTATTCTCTGTATTTTCGGCCACGGCCACGGCCATCGGCAATTTGTTTCGGCCATCGGCCACCGGCCTCGGCCTCGGCCTTCGGCCACCCTTAAGTATATAAGTAAGACCTTATTTCGTCCAAAGGACTCAAAATTCTAAAACTGACCAAAGATCATTGACGTTATTTAAAAGGCGGATTTCTGATAAGATGGTTAGCATTAAAAGTTTTATTAAATTTACTTTAACGTTTGAGCTTTAAAATAAAACGGACACTTCTTTAACTCAAAGTTTGTGTAGTAAAGAAAAGAGATTTTCATTTTTAAAGACTTAACTATTATTTATGTTCATGATTTAAATGCATATATAGTAACCATTATGTCTTATGTTGACATTCTACCTCCCACGTAGATTAATAGGTAAAATAGCGAACATAAATACAAATAATGCTCATCTCTCAGCGGTTATTTCGTTGGTATGCTGTTGAACTTTTCTGTTCAGTAAAATGTTATACGTTCAGCAATAAACTGTAAAACATTACCGTTATTTCGTCTTCTTGAACAAAAGGAAAGACCTGAGTCGTAACAATATATCTTTCAAGAAACATGTTTACTTTAATTTAGAAAGTTATGAACATGTTTACAACATTTTATTATATTGCAGGCCATAAGTCAATATTAATTAAATTTTGAGAAAACGTTATTTAACATATGAAATAGGGGTCGTATTCCAGAAGCATCTTAAGTTAAATTTTATTCTTATCCTTAAAATAGGAAAATTTTCTTTTGTGTTTCATTTCATATTGCAATAGATTGGCATCATTATATACATTCAAATAACATCATTATGCCAATGTAATTTTAGGAATACCAAAAAACATGTGATTCCTTATTTAGTAAAGAAATACAAAACATTGTTATTTTCAACCTAAGTGAAATTATTTAAGAAATGACTCAAGATGTTTCTGGAATACCACCCCAGATGTGATTAATCTAATTCCATCTGGGGATTGTGTTTGTAAATGACATGTGGACATTTCGTCGTTTGATGAAATTCCCGCCCGTTCGCTTAATTTGGGTTTTATTTTTGAGGAGTGATTGTAAACAGAGAACTAAATGACATTGATTGCCACAATAAGCCCCCAATCAATTTGACCAAACACAACAGTTCACATTACTACAGAAGAAACACTAAATTTGTTTGAGGCAAATCAAAGTACATGATATTTAAACTGGTTGCTAGCTTGCTGTGTTGAATAGACATTTTTGTTACCGATTGACGAATTACGAAATGTGTAATTCAGTTTTTTTACCAGCTAATAAACGTCGGCAAACATAATGTTTTGCACACTGTTCCGTGATGTATGTACTTAAGAAGATCGCACGTATGATGTTATGTCAAATTGTTTAAAAGAACGGATTTGCAACTTGTTGAAAACGTAAATATAGTTTCTTTTAGAAACACAATACTTCGAAATTTTATGTTTCATTTTAAACACGAAGCCTTATCAAGTGTTGACAAAAAACTCCAGATATGTTTCAGTTTATTTGATATTCTAAGATGGTTTTATTGCGTAAACAGAGAATGTGTCAACATTATGACAACTTAAAAAAATTATTTACGATTGATTTAATGTTTCTTATTGGTAGACGTTTATTCAGTCCCAAATATTCAACAAGTATTGAGTTCTAAGCTCAAAATGAATAAGATTATTTAAACATCATTTTCATTTTTCCTAATTAAGTAAGTGCAACGATAAATGTGTGGCCCTCACAGTACTGTTTGAAAATACCAAATGTTAATACCAAATGAAAACCAGACCCAGTTGTGAATACCATCCGCTCTATCTATGTAGATTTGAGTTTCAATCAGATGCCATAGGCGTTAATAACCATGTAAATACGTAACATAAAATAATACACATCTATTTATGTTTTCTCATTGATGACAATTTAAACACGTGTAATGGTAGTCATTTTTTAAAATGAATTACTGACAAATCTTTTATTTGTTAAATTTATAAACACAAACATTGTTTCAGATAATGTGTTTTCCTAATTTCCCAATGGTATCGTTTGTATAAGTTGTGTACATGTTATCGGCAATGCAACCAATGTTATGTTTAAGAATTATACAACGGTTTTGTATCATTAATACATGTTTTGTTTTTGTTATATTGTTTTGTTTTGCACTAAATGTAATAATACATAACATGGTGATACATGTTACATTCCTATATGATTAAAACTACGTCCGAAGAGCTACATAAAACCAATCATTTTCATTAGTTGGACTAAATTACCACAAAAGTAAATTTATGCAAGTCCAATTTAAGTTACTATGCCCTTTCTTTAAAACTTTAGTGTGGACGATATAACACAACTGTTTTTATGCCGTTATACTCATATATCGAATCCTTGACACATGTTCCATTTAAAAATAATGCTTATGTTTTTTCATTTAGTATAATTTAAAATATATTAAACTTCAATTTTACTATTAAATGGAAACTCTACGCCATGAACCATTGTGCAACCATCACTATAATCATTTTAAATCAATAATCAATAATAACATGAACCTAAGTATACGTATATACAAGAGCTTTTAAGTCTTATTAATACAAATTCAGTTTTTTGTTTAAATTTATGTTTCCTTGTATTTAATTATGATATATTTTATCCATTATGCATCATTACTTTCAATATAATCATACTTGTATTAATCAGTTGGGTTTACCGAATACAAAAGGCAAAAAGATATTTAAATTTACAATATTTCCATTAAATAATGACACAAATCAAATCAATATATTTTGTCAACTTATCAAAAACATTTTTATCAAGCATCAATATTTTGTAGAATGGTAGAATAATTTTTATCGATACACCGTTCCATATAGATTCATTATAAAATTCTACACAATTCGCGATTTTCATTGCGAGCTCGATACAATTTTGTTTACAGACCTTGTTATAATCATGTTACCTTTTTTCACGCAACATAGAAGTGACCCGCGGAAAACGTTTTATTTTTAATAAAATAACATATTTTGATGTTCGTTAGTTAATACAGGATCTATTTACTTTAAGGCAAACTATTAGTATACACGATGGTCGAATTTATAATTGGTTCAATATTTGGTCTACAGTATTAACTAGAAATGTATGTAAAATGTATAGACAATTAATTTTCCAATGTTAATGTATAAGTACTAACTTTGTCTGCATGAAATTTAAACGCGATAAAACAACAAAGGTAAAACGTATTTCAGTAGCATTCAATAGTTACTTGTGTATAAATGGCTAATTAAGTATCAAAAACATTTTCAATGAACAA